>NC_048264.2:22434316-22735410 GCF_005286985.2 Setaria viridis | reverse complement strand
GAGCTCGAAGGGACTTGATCTTTTGCTTGAGGTGATCAAGACTTGATGGTTCTCCACACCGTTTGGATGTACACTTGTATAGTGAGTTTTTCCTTTCATGTATACTACTCACTTGTGGACTCTTTTGCATGTTTTATACTTGTATCATGCTGTGAATATACCATGGTAGGCTAGCCACCTTTTCATGTTAGCATGTGTGATCTTCATGTATATCTTGTCATGCTAGCTTTGTAATATATTTTGGTGGATGATCCACATGAACATCGTGCCATGCTTTAGCTTAGTCTTCATATTGGGTATGGCATGTTGTTCATTTGGTATCATTTTATCTTAGTATCTTTGTATGATCATTTGTACCTTGTCGACATGTTTGCTTGCCCAAGCTTTTATTCATAAATGTAGAATCATGTTGCAATGTTGTAATTCCTCTCATTGGCATCATCATTGCATTGTGTCACATGAATTGAGCTTTATCTTGCTTTTGGGCTTTCCTTATCTTTGGGTTGCATTTTCTCTTCTTTTCGTTGGAGTTAGAGCTTTTCTTTTGCCCCTTCTTTTTCTAGCTTTTCTTTGCTAGGTGTCTTTAGTTGAGGGGGAATTCGGCTTCATTTGAGGGGAAGTTTGGACCAAAACTTTCTTTGGTTTTTTATATCCACTTTTGATCTTTTAATTGGTATCACATTTGATCTTTCAATTGGATTTCATTTTCTTCAAGTGATATCAATTTTTGATCCTTCAATTGGTATCTTTTCTATGGTACTCAATTGGATCCTTGGCGGTTCTTCTTTTGCCACAGAGCTTTTTCCTAGATTGGTTTGACCCCTCATGAGCTTTCTTGATTTGAGTTGAACCCCGTCTCTTTTAGCATCGCATTGCATTTGTACCATATTGCACCTTGTACACTTTGCACTAGATGAGCTTCTCCTATATATCCCTAGCATTTCCTTATGCTATTTGTGAGATAGTGCATTGGTTGGTGATTGTGTAGCAATCTGCAGCATATGCTCTTGATGATATTGTCATATAACCATGTTGAGCTAAATGCTTTTCTGAATCAAATGTTAATCTTGAATAATGAATTCTAAAATGCTTATCACCCATGACTAGCTATCTATTTATGCATTGCTCTTGCTTGAATGCTAGCTCCATGTTTAGCTTCTACTTGGAATTCATGTTCTTTTCAATTGGATCAAAGATCTAGGTATCATTGCAAATGTTTAGTCCATGATGCATTCCTTGGGGAAGCATGGCTTCTTTGTGCGGCAAAGACACTTCATGTAACTTGTTTAATGTGAATGATGAAAAATGGTGATAAGAAAAATTCAGTAATTCACCAAGTTATTGTGATTAATGTTGATATCCTTGCTTGCTTAGTGGTTACATGATGTCTACCAAAAGAAGTAGGCACATGGTTTCAACAAGCCTTAACATGACTTGTGATGCATATGTGGGTGTTTGCAATGATCTCTTGTTGAGAATGTATCTTCCTTGTATGAGCTTTGATGGCCTAGTTTAATTCTTGCTTGAGTGATTCATGACTAGGTGCTTGCTCATGTGGTGATACTTTATAAACTGCAAAACTTGTCAACTTGCTTTGTCTTCTGCTTATATCATAATATCCTCTTGATGGCGATGCAATTGCTCTTTATGATCTACCTGCTTGTGCATTATCTCACTTGTAGCCTTTGTAAGTGTTTTGTGATATATTTGAGAAGTTTGGTAGATTGTACACCTCATGGCATGCAATTTGTGCTCCCATGTGTATCTTATGTTTGCATTTAATGGGGAGTTTTGCATTTGAGGGGAAGTATGCATTCTTTTGCTCTTGTGCATGCATTTCATTGTGGCATGTTTTTTAGGGGGAGTGCATGTGTTTAGGGGGAGCCTATGAGCTTTGTGTGCTCTTTTGCTATGTTGGTTGTGTTTAGTGGCAGCTTCTGAGCTTTGTGCTAGTTTTGTGCTCTCTTTTGCTCTTTTGCCGGTTGTGTTGAGCTTTTACCTCTTCTTGAGGAACCGGCATTTGATTTGAGCTTTCGATCATCACATGATTGGTGTTGAGCCCTTTCTGCCTCATCTTGAGGGATCATGTGCTTTCAATCTTCACATAATTGGTGTTGAGCTCTTTTTGCATCTTCTTGAGGAATTATGTGTTCTTTGTCTCAGTTGTGTCGAGCCGTTGCCCATGTCTTTGGGGACCGAGACTTTTCCAAGTTGATTTGGCATTTGTGATGCTTCTCATGCCAAGTGACTTTAACCTTTGCCTTTACATGGCTTTCGATCACTTGGATGAGAGTTTTGCCTAATTGGTTTCACAACTTGGCTTTTATGGTTCTTCTCATCTCAAGTGACTTTGATCTTAGTTTTTACTTAGCTTTCGATCACTTGGATGAGATTTTCAACTTTTGCCTCTCAAACCATTTTTTTGCGCTTGAATGTTGTCAACACACTCATCAAGGGGGAGATTGAGAAAATCAAGTTGATATGAACCTTGATTTAATTGTGATGAGTGTTTGACAAGTGTTGAAATGGCTTTGACGACATTTTGGGATTCATGAAGCTCTTGTGTCTCTCGCCTGACTTTTTGGTTGTCTTGTGGGATTCATCAAGGAGGAGATTGACAAATAGCTTTGATGCAATCTAGAATTTTTTTTTCAGAGCATGCATGATCCCTTCTCATTTCAAGTGGCCTTGTGTTTGCTTTTACTTGGTTGTTGGGCACTTGAATGAGTTCTCTTTTGCTTTCAAATTATCTTTCGTCAATGCACTTATCAAAGGAGAGATTGAGAGATCAAGTTGAGAAGTGCCTTGGTCTATTTGTGATGAGTGATTGACTAGATGATTTGAGACTTTACCGGTTGAGTCAATGTTTCATATGTGCATGATTATGCTAACGGCTAACCGGATGTGTTGTGTTGCGGTGTTTGTACAAGACATATCTTGTGTGCTGTGTCTCTTGGCTTGTGATGTGCAGGTGTAGGATGCGACATGGCGGTCGACGGCATGAGGTGAAGGTCAAGCGAAAGGTTCATGCCGATGTACTAGGGCTGTGAAGGGTGGACACGAGTAGGCTTGGACCGAGGAACCCGAGGAGTCTGGGCGGAGTCATGGACGATCCACATGGTGCACAGAAGAGCAAGAGTACACGGACGGTGATGGAGACGGTGTCGGTCGAGTCAATCAAGACGGAGACAAGTCGAGTAGGCGGCCCGAGAGCCGGGAGCGAAAGACTTGGAGGCATCGAAGGCTTGGCGGAGGCTAGACAAGCATCGACACCGGTGAGTCACGCCTTGCAAGGCGTGCAAGAGGGTTTGACCGGTTTGGCCTCAAAACCGGGGGTGAGTCACGCCAGGAGGGTGTGTAGAGGGTTTGACCGGTTTGACCTCAAAACCAGGGGTGAGTCACGCTATGTGGGTGTGCAGAGGGTTTGGGTGGTTTGGGCCTCAAAACCACCACGCAGGCAGGTTTGCCGGTTTGGGCCTCAAAACCGGGGGCGAGTTCGGTGCGGCCGGATGGCGTTGAGTCGGAGCACGCGTGGCACCATCACGAAGCTTGCATCGAGGTGAAGCGGAGTCGTGAAGGCGCTGGGTCCGTCCGGTGAACGAAGAAAAAGTTGAACGACTTTACCCCTGGGGTGTATTTGGGTTGTGTGCTTAATGTAAGGGCATTTTGGATATTTGCCAAATGCCTATATATGTATAGGAGGGCTGTTTGGGGCAGCCATCCCTTTAGTTGTTTTGGTGGGAGTTTTCTCATTTATTTTGTGAGAGCCTTTGGTAGAGGGAGAAAGGGAGGAAGGGAGAGAGGAGGGATCTTTGTGTTGATCTTTTTGCTATCCTAACTTTGTTTGTGCTTAGAATTGGCTTGTAACCGGACATGGTGAGGTCATCCAAGAATCAATTTCATGCTCAATTGCTTCTCCTTGTCAAGATCTGAAATTTATCTTTTCCCCTATTTTCGGAGCATTTTTGGGTGAATTTTTGGATGTCTTGACTATGATTTATGAGTATGCATGGACACCAATGTTTTTAGAATAAATGTGGGATCTTGCAGTTTTTCTGTGATTTCGAGATGTTTCTATGCCATTAATTTTAATTGGATAAAAAATCTGTGAATTTTTATGATTTGTTACCGGAGTTTTAATCATTAATGTGTGTGGATCGGGAATCCCATATGTGGGATAATGCAGGTTGTCTCTAACTCAATATTTCTTCGTAATCCAAATATATGCTCCACCCCCTAGTAGCCATGGTGTGGTGGCGTCAAGCATGTAGCAACATTTGGTCTGGTGCCACCGGCTGCCGAGCCACGTGTGGAGGCAGAGGGCTAGGCTGCGTCATCGTAGGGTGATTGTTTCATCATGCTGGTTCATATCTTTCCAAGACACCCATCCATTAGGTGTTTACAAACTGTGAATATGCTCATGATTCTCACTGGTTATTATCATTGGTATGTATAGAGATCCATTTACTTGACTACAATTTCAGCTCTAACTTTCTATTGTGGAAATCGGTGTCAGCTTTATTTTTTAATTCCATGTAGCTAGTTTGCACTGTTTAGCGTAATGACAAATTCAGAAACCTATGTGATATCACACATACACTTTAAAATTGGTTCTTTGACAAGTGGAGTAGCTAATCCTCTCGTGTTAATCTATACTGATTTGTTTAAGTTGAGATTTCAGCATCGTTGAAGGTCATTACTATACTGAAATTAAAGTTGTATTATTAGTAAAGAAATTCTTCAGATGCTTTTATTCTTGCCAGTGATTTTGCTGGATATATTAATTCAATTTCCAGTTCTGATTTTTACCCCTGCGTGCAGATCTATGACCTTTGGAGAAGAGGACCTATTTCCTCATGTTGATTAGGAGCATGACAGATGTGCTAGCATCCATGCCACGCACTGCTGCTGTGACAGTTGAGAGCACAGTGTCCTGTAAACTATGGAAGACATTCCAATATGCAGTCAGATGATGAAGGCTCAAATACCTGGAGGGAAGAGTAGAAAAATTCATGTTAGCTTGATGTTTTCATGTCTTTCTTTGAAATCCGTTTGTTTGCCTGTAATGTGGTTCTTCCTAACCCTTATTCATGGATTGCAAAGAAATCGTCTGCTTTTCTGGTGTAGGAGAAGGCCACGGTATGCATGTAGTTTCTTTCCTTCAGTTATATGCCAATCATTGGCTAGATTGTAGATTGAACATCTGTAAATTGGTTCCTGCATTCTCAGTTCTATAAAGATTTTGTGTTTGTGGGATTCTGGCCTTGCAACAGTGAGAACTCTGTGACCCATGGTCATGTTCTTTTTAGGAAAGAATCAAATGTGCAGCGATTGCATGTGCAAGACCTACTGGTTCTTTTACCTCCTTGTAATGATCACTGGGTGCTATAATTGTCGTACAATTGTAATAATTTCGTCTGGTAGCGTGATGCTACTACATTGAATCGACGTTGCTATGTGCACATGCATCATTATCTGTGATCAAGAATTTAACGAATGCATCCACGTGTTATTCCTTCAGTATAAGAATTACTTCTATCACACTAGATTGACACAAATAATTTGCATCAACGCATCATTACTTGTCACCGGAAAAAAAATATGAACTACATCCCATAACCTATTTTTTATGAGCGGACACATCATTATTGTGACCAGAAAATTAACTTCACTACGGGAAACAGTAAAAATGCCGAGTGTTTTTATTTGTCGAGTGCTTTATTTCAGGCACTCGGCAAAGACGGTGTTTGCCGAGTATCTCCGTGAAAACACTCGGCAAACATTATACACTCAGCATAAATTCTCTTTCCCGAGTGTCAAATGGAAAACACTCGGCAAAGTCACAACCGACACTCGGCAAACAAATGACACTTGGCAAATCATCACCACATGACCGGCACGTGCGACGTCCGTTAGAGGGGCGTGCCAGACGTTAGTCCTTTGCCGAGTGTCCGTCGACACTCGGCAAAGTTCCAATTTTGCCGAGTGCTTCGCTCGACACTCGGCAAAGCCAAGTGTTTGCCGAGTGTTTTCCTCTAGCACTCGGCAAACGCCAATGTTTTCCGAGTGCTTTTTGCGACACTCAGCAAACGTCAATGTTTTGCCGAGTGTTTTCTGCGACACTCGGCAAAACCAAAACTATTTTTCCCTCCTCCACCCTCCACACTTTTTCTACTCCCCACGTACGACATTTGGCACTGCATGTTAGAAGGTGGTCTATTTCTTGGTCTATTTGCTATATTTAATGAATATATTTCATTTAGAGTAATTTGTTGATTTAAGATAAATTTGAACTGCAAGTGATTGGAAAAATCGAATAAAATGATTGGAAAAATCATATTCATGTTAATGAGTCCGAATTGAGGTCTCATCCGGGAAAATGAAAAGAAATTTCGAATATTTTGTTCAGAAAACACGACCACGAACGTGTGGCCGAATGATTTTTAAATTCTCAAAAAAACAAACGAAGTCTAAAAATCACGAGATTTATCAAGATGCCATGATTTCATATGTGGAGGCTGTGGTAAAAAATTGAGAAGCTTTCGCACAATTTTTGACCTATGATGCTTACAAGTCGAAGCATCTCCGGAGAGGATTCGTACAAGTTGGAAGGATCCGGTAAGATTTTGAGTCCAATTGACACTTGAATTTGGGTTTGACTTCAAAATTTTTTGTACAGGCCATAGACAACATAGATTGGTTCATGTCAAATTTTAGGAATTTTTCGGATCCGTTTGATAATTTTTATTTATTAACTGTAATTATATAAATTTAATAGATATAAATTCAATTTGAGCTATAACTCCATGAAATAATGGAATAATATTAGTAGAAAAATGAAATTGGCATTGTTTAGTGATTTTGACTAGGTTTTTTCAAAGTTTACGGGGAAAAAATTAGTAAAACACGTTATTGAAGGTTTACACATGAAATATAAACGTACTTTGCCGAGTGTCATATCGAAACACTTGGCAAAGTATCTATTTGTTGAGTGTCACATCAAAACACTCGGCAAAGCGGCAATTTGCCGAGTGTCAACAATTCAACACTCAGCAAACGTTTCCGTGGGCCCACCACCAGGCGAAGCTACCGTTTAAAAATCCGAAAAAAGGGCCTTTGCCGAGTGCCAGCGATCTAGCACTCGGCAAAGCCTAGAAATTAAGCCCCGACCGACCGCCCACCCTAACTCATGCACACACGCACACACCCACACACACGCCTCCCTCGCCTGTCCCCGGTGGTGCGCCCCCGGCACCGCCCCCCACCGCGCCTCGCCCCCACGCCTCATGCGCCCCGGCCCCAGTCCCCCGCCCCGCGTGCCCCGGCCGGCACCCCAGCCCCCGGCCCCCACCCCGCCGGCGCTCCGACCCCCAGCGTGCCCCGCCCGCCCCACTAATTCAGGTTGTAGTAGATAAATTATGACCTTTTGAGCCGTGTATGGTTGTCAGCCATCGTGCCATGAAATTGGAGTGGATATGGTTATCGGCCATCGTGCCATTTGATTTGATGCAGGTTTTAGAATCCTCCCTCTGCGGGGGAGGTGCTGCCAAAATTACGACTTGATAGTTCTATGTTTCTTTTCTTGCAGGAGAGGCTACGTTACCGTCCACAACTAGTCACTTTGCAGGATAGCAAGGTGAGACATCCTACACCTCTCTTTCCGTATGATGTTCGTATATCACGTAACCTAGTTAGGCGTCTCCCGTTCGAAAGAGATACGGTTGGAAATATGCAGATCTTTGCATATCTATTACCGTATCTGTTTTGAAATGTCCACATTTTTTGGACAGCCCGAGGATGCGTAGGTGGGTTTAGTATCCATGGTCTACTCCAATTTGAGATAGAGTTTCTGCAGCACCTCCCTGTTGTTCTCTGGATACACCATCTCCCTTCCAGGATGTGTATTTGGAGAATAGCGGGGAGGTGCTGCCGAAATTCTATCTTGGGTCGGAGTAGACCATGGAAACTAAACCCACCTACACATCCTCGGGTGGGATTAGGACCTATCTTCACCTAATAGACAGTATAGGAACATGTAGATGCAACATGATTTTTTGTATTACTCGCTGATATGCTAGAGGATGGAGGATCGTCAGTGGATGTACACGGGCCGCTCTAGTCAAAATACGTTGACCAATGAATGGATTGACAAGACGGATGCTTTCTTGGAACGGGCGTTTGCAAGTGTCAAAGGAGCTAGATCGACTTGGTGTCCGTGTAGCAAATGTGGAAACATGCATCGTCAAAGCAAGCTAGACATGGGCAAACATCTTGTGAAGAACAGATGTACGTCAGACTACACCAAGTGGATCTACCATGGTGAAGCCGATCGTGGGAGAGACGAGGTCTTGAGACAACACATCGAGGAATATGATGCTGATGCTGGGATGAGAGACATGTTAAATGACTATCATGAAGCACACTTCGATGAAGCATGTAGGGAGGAGGAGCCAGAGGCTATCGCAAAGGCTTATTACGACATGTTGTCTGCGGCACAGCAACCCCTTCACAGTCATACCAAGGTTTCTCAACTGGATGCCATTGCACGCCTAATGGCTGTGAAGTCTCAGTTTGGCTTGAGTCGAGACGCCTTCGATATTATGCTGACGGTTTTTGGAAGCCTGCTCCGGGATGGTCACATCTTGCCAAAGAGCTTGTATGAGGTACAGAAACTCCTTCGTGCACTTAAGATGCCATACGAGCATATACATGCTTGCCCGAAGGGATGCATCTTCTTTAGGAAAGAGTATGCGGAAGCAAAATACTGTGTGAAGTGCGAATCGTCTAGGTTCTTGGAGGTAGACTCTGGTGATGGTCAGAAGAAGCAGCTCGCAATCCCCATGAAGGTTCTACGGTATCTTCCTTTCATACCGAGGATCCAACGGCTTTACATGACTGAAGAATCCGTGAAACAGATGACATGGCACAAAAACAGACGTCGATACAATCCTGAGAAGCTAGTACACCCATCCGATGCTGAAGCCTGGACAAGCTTTGATGCGATTTATCCTGAGAAAGCTCTAGAGGCCCGTAATGTACGTGTTGCATTGGCAACAGATGGGTTCAATCCTTATGGAATGTACATGTTGCGTTGGCAACAGATGGGTTCAATGCCCAGTCCAAGATATGGTTGCGAGGTCCCTCATCCCTCCCGAAGCATCCGATACCTGAGCATTTACGCTTGCTGGTTAAACCGAGTGGGACCAAGTAAGTAACTTTAAATATTCTCAATAATTTTGTTATGTTGAAAGTTACAAAAGAAACTAATAATTTATATTAATCACTTGTGCAAGAGTTGGATTAAGCTTAGTGGGGGTGGTCACAACCGCAAGGTCAACGGGATCCTTGGCCTTTTGTGTAGGCTTCACTTCCCTGGCTTGGTGGTGTACGCCGGACAGCAGCAGCTGGCCTACACGTGGGACCACTACGTCGCCACCCCTGACGTCCCTGATCGTGAACAGAGGAGATTCTTCAACATAGTGGAGCGGGTGAAGTCCGAGCTGTGGGTAAGTATTCCTCGCACTACTTTGCTCAATACATCATCTACGTTTGGCATTCTTGAAATAATAATTGTATACATCGCGTCTATATGCAGGACTTCTATAGATGCCAGGAGGGATTCGAGGCCAAGGTGAAGTCCATCTTTGAACTAGCCGCCAAGAAGCTCGTGAAGGACATGCACTACGAGGCGCGCATCCAGGCCATCATCGAATTCTACGCTCAATATAGAAGGATAAAGGTTAGAAAAGAGGAGGCAAGGACAATGAACCTGACTAAGGACCAATTCATGAGGGTAAGTAAAGAACGTTGATACTTACTTTATTTAAGATTAATTAGGCTCAATTTCTTTTTTGTATGTCACATGCTTCATGATGTAGGTGCCTCCGTGGTGGTGCCGTGCGCATATCCGGTGCTGGGAAATGATGGTGGATGTGTGGTTGGAGCCCGGGTTGTTGGAGAACTACCTTGCTTGCCGGCAGTGGCGTTTGCAGATGCCAAGTGCACCACACCATCAAGGCAGCCTGAGCCTTGATGAATATAGGGAAAAATGGGTACGCGACTTCAATTCTGTATTCTAATGCTCAATTCTGCATAATTTCTAATCATTTAGTATTTTTTGCCGTAGTCATCATCACATGATGGCCGACCTTGCTCGCAGCTCAAGGCATGGGTTCTGTCCAAAAAGGGCAAGGCGACGGCCGACATCGATTTTGACCCGGAGGACCCGTCCGAGGCGTACAGCCATCCCAGCATCCACAGCCGCGTCACCGAGTATACAACGATGGCAAGGGAGGTTCACGGGACAGAGTCCGATCCGAGCTCTGAGGATATTGATGGAGAAATCATGATGAGGGTGGAAGGAGGCAAGAAGCATGAGCGGTATTGGATTGGCGACGGCATAATCGACACGGCCTCTACTCCCACTCTCTCCCAGATCCGAGCAAGGAGCACGGACTCGAGCCCGGCGATACGGCCACGACCAACCACTGCACAGTTCGAGATGGAGGCTCTCCAGGTTCTTTCTCTTCCGTGCATCGTTCATTGGTTGTTATGTACTTTAGCTTTGCATTGTAACATTACAATGAAATATTGTAGGCCCAGGTGGAAGCAACAAGGAAGCAAAAAGAGGAGATGGCGGTGAGGATGGAGCAGATGGTTCAGTAGAGGATAGAGGTCGAGTGGCAGAGGATGGAGGAAGAAAATCGGATGAGGATGGACCAGATGTTCCAGTACATGCAGAATTTTGCTTCGAGCATGGGTCAATCTTTACCACCGCCACTGATGCTATTCCCTTCACCTCAGCCACCCACAACTACTCCTGTGAGTCACTTTACACATTGTGCTTAAGATTGAATACTTTAATTTTGACAACTTTAGATGTTAGCTCAGAATGTCCTATCCTATGTGCAGAATCAATCGGCGGCTTCGAATACTCAAGACCAAGATTTGTCGCAGTGGTCTCCTTGGCCTCCACAGTTTTAGACTTTGCATTTGTGACTTGAACTTGGATGAAACTTAGTTGTGACTTGAACTTGGATTTATGGCTTGTTTCATGCTTACTTTGGATTATGTCTGTGATGTTTATGAATAATGCTTGTAATGGTGGTTGTGAATTATGCCTATGATTCTTTATTATAAATGCCTGTGATGATGTGTATTGTGAATTGAGAGGGGTCCATTATACGTGACAAAATAGGTAAAGCAGGGGGGCACTGTCAACTTTGCCAAGTGCTCGGCAAAGAGGGGCTTTGCCGAGTGTTTTGGCTTTAACACTCGACAAAGGGGGCAGTTGCACCACGTTCCGGTGCTTCTTTGTCGAGTGTATTGGCTTAAACACTCGGCAAAGAAGCCTTAAAATGCTCCCGGTGACCCATGTTTGCCGAGTGCCACGACCCCGATATTTGGCAAACTTTAACGTGTTTGCCGAGTGTCGAGCCACCGACACTCAGCAAACGTTAAGGTGGTTGCTGAGTGCCATGCGGCTGACACTCAGCAAACTTTAACTTGTTGCCGAGTGCCTTCCGTCTGACACTCGGCAAACTTGCCGTTACCCTGGACGCCGTTACTGCCCTTTTCGCCGAGTGTTTATCTTCGCCGAGTGTTTATCTGACCTTCGGCAAACCTTTTGCCGAGTGCGCGATGTTTGACACTTGGCAAACACCTATTTGCCGACGCAAAATTTGCCGAGTGCTGAATGCCGAGTGTTACACTCGGCAAACACTTTGCCGAGTGTTTTTAGATCTTGGTCAAGTGCCTGGGGCACTCGGTAAAATTACTGTTTCCCGTAGTGCTTGATGCAAATGCGTAGATTTCAAGTGTTTTGTCTTAACACACACGACTAGGAAAAAAATATTTTTTATAAATAGAAGAATGAATTTGATAGTAAAGACTTAGATTTTCATTGGCATGCTGTCTTGTCGTTGAACCATAAATTACTTATTTGTGAGTAGAAAACCTTTATTCACCACAACGCGAAGAAGTTGGCACGATGTTTCCTGTTGACCACCACGTGATGTGATCAAAATAACCAGGCAGCTTATGCTTTCTGCATGTCTCATTACGTCCTGATTTTTTTTTCGCTGAGAAAAAAATTGCCAGCGCCTGCTCTGGTCCAAAACCGTTTGCGCACGCGAGGAAAAAGGAAAACTGGGTGGGCTACCTGCACGCAGTGGAAGGGCCGGACGGGTGAGCTCGGTCGTTGCGCGTCCAAGAAAAACCGGATGCGGGGGGTGAAGGGGAGGGGTCACGGCCGCTCGCGCTGGCGCGGGACGAGGAGTGGGTTCGGTACGGAATTATATATATATATATATATATATATATATATATATATATATATATACTTGAAAATTTTTGTTAATCATATTAACTATGTTATCACTCAACCAACAAAATTATAATATACTCTTCCGGGACCATATTCACTGCATGTGAACCTCAACTAGAAGACAGTCCTTGGTGAGCTTGCGCCGCACTGGCAGCACTGCTGCAGCATTTGTACTAGAAACCAGTCTAGACTTTGGAGAAGCCATCCTCTTAAGATATCATGGAAAGCACCAGATGATGAGGTCGTCGATACATATATATTAACAGTTTAGCTCATAAATACACATTCAAAGATGATGCATGACCACAGCACAACGAATCAACTAAAAAAAAAAAACGTCGTACGTGCAGCCGCAGCAGCAGCTGGGAAGCTCCTGCGCGCTACATCTGATCGCCGGCTACACAATGGCTGTTATGGGGGAGACGGCGGCGGCGGATGCTTGCTCGACATGGCCGCGCCCGAAGGCGCGGACGTGGTCCTTGAGGGAGCGCTTGTGCTTGAAGTCGGAGCCGCAGGCGCAGCGCCACCGGCGGCCGCAGTTCTTCTCGTGCGTGCGCCAATCCCCGCGCACAGCGAGGGCCTTGCCGCAGCGGCGGCAGAGGAAGGGCCTGGCGCAATGCCGGCGCCGGTAGTGCGTCTGCAAGGTCCGGAAGTCCTTGAGCGGCCGCGCCCGCGGGTGGTCCACGTGGTTCCGGCACCCCGGCGCGCAGCAGAAGCACGGCAGCCGGAGCATCGCCGCCGGCTGCGCGCCGCGGAGAGAGTCCGGGCCGCGGCGGTACTGCGACCCGTGACCCCACATGTGCATCTGCACGGCATGCATATCGAGAGTTATAAAAGCTAGCATTCAGTACTATGGTCTGAAAATTAGCTACAAAAGCTAGGATTCAGCTATATAAAAGCTATCAAGAGAAAAGTAGCTACAAGCTGCTAGTGCGTACATGTAATAAGTACCCTTCGATGCTCATAAGAAAGATCTCAAAGTTGATGCAAGAACAATCAAGTAAATTTAAAAGCTACTCCCTCCGTCCCAAATTGTAAATCGTTTTAGCTTTTGACTTTTCTAAATACATAACTTTTGCTATGAACCTAGTTATACGGTATATGTTATGTCTAGATACCTTGAAAAATCTATGTATAAAACTAAAACGCCTTACAATTTGAAATGGATTGTGAATGGAGTAGCATTCAGTAGTATCAAACGCTATGATTTAAGCTGATGGTCCTAGGGATATTTCTGGGTTAGATTGAGTTCACATTGCATTGATATGATTCTCAAAGATTATGCATGGAATACATCAGGAAAATTAGCCAAGTCAAATCGAGGTGCAAAATTAGTTAAGAGAGCGATCCCTAAATGGCACTCATTCCTAATGTGTTGTACTGTACTCTTATAGGCCACTCTTGGTGGGGTGTCATGGGGAGGTTTTATGGGTATTAAATTCTATGTCACATCAGCAGTTTTGCTGACTTGATAACCTAATTATGAGGAGAGATGAGAGGGAAGTTTCATCTACATGAAACCCGGCTGGCACAGCTAACAAGTTCATGAAATCTAATGAAACTTGCACTGAGAATGTTATAGTTTCATCACAAGATAAAATTGATCATAACTCCATGCGAAAATTAAATGCAGCAGACTATCTATGAAATTGTACACTGAGAATGACAGTTTCATTTCATTGAAAAGATTATTGGTAACAGTGCAATGAAACCATGCATTAAGACTGGCCTTATATTTTAGCTAAGCGCTCTGCGTTGAATGAAAAACTGGTGGGGAAATCCCCCAGCCCCAACATTGCATTAAAAAAAAGAACAGGCTGCAGCAAAGCCAATGAAGTTGCTTGCTCACACAACTTATATAATCAGATCAGGTCCACTTTATGATAATCATAATTAAAAAGGAAGCAAGAATGAGGTCGATGGTACATCCCTGTGGATATATAAATGCACGGCTGTAACTCCCAAGTGGTAGATATGTGGATACATGCTGCATGTGGTCTATACTCTAAACATAGACATGGAATACAGCCCCTTCTCTAGGATTTTAGGATCTAGGTCATCATCGATCAGTGTAATTCACTCAAAAACAATATAAACATTATATTGGATCTATTTTCTGTGTAGCTTGGTCAATTTCAGAAAGCAAGCATATCCGGCTAGGAGTTTCCAAGAAATCTCTATAGCCATGCGGTACTCTCTGCACACCCATATAGATTGGATCACGTCATTGCATGACATACGAAACAAGCACAAAGGCCATGATGATGGGACGAAGCACTACATCGGCGCTGGCCAATAGTGGAAGTTCAGAGAGGAAGTACGCACTGCTTCCACACCGCCGCCCCCCACCCCCCATTGCACATGCACTCATGCAGATAGCAGGCACACGTACTGATCAAGATTCCCCAACCTACTGTGTGCAAATCCTCATGGTGATCACGCATGCATGCCATCCATGTCTGTACTACCTAGTAGCATATTCAGAAGCACATCAGCCGATGTGCTTATTAATTGTTTGTGATCAAACAAACCTGCAGGTTGTTGTATCTGCTGAATGTCTTGCAGCACACCGAGCAGGCGAAGAGCGTGGGACCAAAGAGGATCTGAGCTGGGGTAGGGATCCAATAGTTTCCCTTGGTGACCTTCCCAATGGCAAAGTACTCCGAGCAGCGGCCATTGCCAGCAGTACCCCTCTCCGATCCCAGCTCTTCGTATTCTTCCACCTTGTTATCGCCAGTGCCAGCTACGGTAGAACTATTTGCGAGATTAAGGGGAAAATCACGGTTTGGTGATGGAAGGCCGATTTGGAGTTTGATCTCCACATCATGCATATCCCCCTCTTCCTTCTTCCATTGTTGATCATTGTTTCGACCATGTTTGTAGTCATGGCTTGGAGGTAGGAGGCTGAGAAGAGGGAGTAGTGGTTCCTTTGTGAATGGGGGAGGGGGTGGAGAGACTATGCTTCTTTGGGACGAGAAATGCTCTATGTGAGGCTTAAGGAAGGTGTACGGGTTGTCCATAGGGAGCTTGAAGAGATCTCTTGCTGGAGTGGATGAGCACTACGCCCAGAAGCTACCTATTATACATGGGGTGCTGGAGAGAGACTGTCACCCGTGATGTGTTTGAGCCTCAATCACAGACTTTTGCATCTATAACCTTGCAGACCTTGTAGCAATCTTAGCTACTTGTGATCCGGGCTCTCATTCAATTCTATGCATTATGGTCTTTTCATTCTGCTGTTGCCTTTCTTTTTCCATGGAATAATGCATATATGCCAGAAAAATACCTAAATTTCTCTGCGTTTGCGGCCCTACAAGAAGTGGCATGTCGCGTGCGGATGAATGGATGATTAATTATTTCTTGGGCTATTAGCAATTCTACCCCAATTTTGACTTCCAACCACTATGCCAGACACGATTTGTGTTGGCACGTCGAAATTAGCGTGCTGGCAGGCGGAATTGACGTCCGCCAGCACAAAGGTGACCAGGGCCACCGGGTTAGCGCCCGCCAGCACGCTAGGTCATCAGCACAAATCTCATATGTGCTGGTGGGTGCATTAGGTGGCCCACCAGCACAAATAATGCCGCCCAGATAAAGCCGCAAACAGCTTTCTAGCCAACCTTCCATTTGGAGCTTGCCCAGAGGAGCTCGGGAAAACCTCCAAAACTACCAAATCTAAGGGGAAAGGTTTTGCTCTTGTTTTCTTTGTAGTAAGTGGCTATAAAATGTAAGTTTGTGCCATTCCAACCTTCTTTTTCAACTTCTATCCATCATTTCTAGCTTCATTAGGTTGTCATCTAGATCTAGATCTAAACCTAGAAGAGAAAGGAGGGAAGAGAGAGAAAATAACTAGAGATGGATTATTTTTGTAAATAAAATTCTATGGTTATATTATAACCATTACAGTGCTATATTTGTCATTTTAATGTAATATAGAATTGAGTTTGATTATATTTTTCCTATTTAATTATTACATCCATAGTTTTAATTAATGAGTTTGATTGAATTTAATATATAATTGTGGTTGATTTTTTTCCTTCGACTTATTAATTATTACATCCGTAGTTTAATTGAGTTTCATTTAGGGTAATATAGAATTATTTTTATTATATTTCTTTCTACTTTTTAGTTAATACATCCATAATTTAATTGAATTTATAGAATTGCGACCCATAGCTCATTAAATTAGTAAATATAATATAGATTTGTTGTCATAGCTTGTTAAAGATGGATCACAGAGCACAGATGTATGGCAGATGTATGGCATACGGAGGCATTCGCATACATTCATGTCAGAGGTATCAAATTGTGGAGGCTGCGGAGACAAAGCAAATACGTTATTCGTGTTTTGACTGTAGCAACAATATTATATGGGAAGATACTTATATCATCAAGAGGTATTTGATAAACCGAGGTTTGTGGATGGATACACAATTTGGTCCCACCATGGTGAGGTAGGAGGTACTTTCAACAACACAAACATCGATACTGGCTCTGATAAAGTGGGTGGTGATGATGCAAATGAAAATGATCATTTTATGATGGATGATGATTATGACCGTGGAGATTAAAATAGTGATAAAAAAGATGCGCGTGTGGAACCACAAGTAGACGAGGAATGTGATGTTGATATGGTGGACATGTTATGCCACATTGAACCGGAAGTGTTGCTAGCGAGTGCTAAAGGGTTAGAGAATTTCGAGACACTCAAGAAGGCAGCAAAGGACCGTATGTATGAGGGATGTAGGAAGGAGTGGACAGTGTTGCGTTTTGTCCTTCATGTTCTTATCCTAAAGGCTAAATTCAGCTGGTCAGACAATAGTTTCAATGATTTCCTTACACTGCTAGGCAAGTTGCTCCCGAAGCCTAACTTTGTGCCAAAAAATACATACGAAGCAAAGAAGATTATCAATCCATTGAAGATGCGTGTGCAAAAAATACACGCGTGCAGGAACCACTGCATATTGTACCGTGATGAGTATGCAAATTGCGATGCTAGCCGTTACAAAAGTAATGCCGATTTCTATAAGGACTGTGCCAGTTCCTCCATTGGGAATAAGACGAAGAAGGGTGCAAAGAAAAGTGCTGGTGCTCAACTAGAGGACGAGCCCTGGTACTGATACGACGACTCAACGCAGAGTCTCTGCCTTGGTGATGTGGTATTTGTTGGTGGTAGACCGTCTGAAGCATTTGTTCTCAAACCCAAAGACCACTGAAATGATGACTTGGCATGTTGATCGCCTAGTAAAGGTTGACAGAAAGCTTTGACATCCTTCCGATGCTCGCCAGTGGAGGACCTTCGATGCCAATCATCTAGAGTGTTCAAATGAAAAAAAGGAATGTACGGTTCGCGTTGAGTATAGATGGTATGAATCCGTTTGGTGAAACAAGCAGCACGCACAACACATGGCTAGTGCTGATGACCATATACAACCTTCCCCATGGCTATGTAACAAGAGAAAGTTTCTTTTGCTAACCATTCTCATACAAGGCCCGAAGCAACTTGGCATCAACATAGATATTTTCCTTGAGCCATTGATGGAGGATATGCAGAAGATTTGGGAAGATGTGGTTTGGATGTGAGATGAGTACGGATAGGAGCACTTCATACTAAGGGTCATTATCTTTGTTACCATCAATGATTATCCCGCCCTATTTATCCTGACAGGTCAGGTAAAAGGTAAGACAGCATGCGTAGTTTGCTTGGATGGTACATCATATGTGTACCTTAAGGGATCTATGAAAATAGTGTTCATGTGGCAAAGGCACTTCTTATTGAAGACGCACAAATACCGCAGGACTAAGGACTTTTTTGATGGCCCAAATGTAAATTGACTACGGGTAAAATAATATTTGAAATGTGCGGAAGGTCCAGTTCAAACTCAGTAAGAAGTCATTAGGTGGTGCTGATAATTCGAAAAGGGGAAGGAAGTAGGCTGAAACTACAAACATCGACATACCATTTAAGAAGATGTCTATCTTCTTTAAGTATTTGCCATACTGGCAAGAGCTGTCGGTGCGCCATGCCATTGATGGGATGCATCTTCAGAAGAATATGTTCGATAGCACCATTAGATTCTTGGACTTATCAGGCAAGGCAAAGGACGGACTAAAATCACGTAAGGATCTGGTTGACCTTCAAATTAGGCCAGAGATCCACCCGCAAGAACTTCCTAGTGGTAAGCAATACCTTCCCCCGGCTAGCTACAACTTAACACCAGATGAGAGATTGGCTATGTGCAAGTGCTTGCGCAGGTAGAAAGTGCCGACTGGATTCTCATCCAACATCCAGTCGCTAGTCTCATTGAAGGACATGATGCTTGCCAGCTATAACTCTCATGATTGCCATGTGATGATCACAGTTTTTCTCGCTATTGCGATCTGGGCTATCAAACCAGTATTCGTAAAGATGGTTATCACACAGATGTGTTACTTCTTCAACGTGATTTCATAGAAAGTGATAGATTGTGTCGAGTTGGCTAGACTTCAATTGTTTGTGTCGGAAACTCAAGCCCAGCTCGAGATGTGCTTTCCAGCATCCTTTTTCGATATCATGGAACATCTCATGGTCCACATGGTCTAGCAAATAACTGAAATAGGGCCTATGTACTTCCATCAGATGCGGACATAGGAACGGTTCATGTTGACTCTCAATGGATACATGAGAAACAAGACCTTTCAAGAGAGTAGCATGATCGAGAGCTACCGTACAGAATAGAGTGTTGATTGCTGCATATATTACATAAAAGATAAGAGAGCTATTGGTTTACTAGAATCTCGACACGAGGGTAGATTGTCCGGGAGAGGTACCATTGGAATGAAAAGATTCATCGATAAGGATAACCAGCAATTGGAGAAAGCGCATTAAAGTATTCTACAACAACTCACAATAGTCGAGCCCTTCATCGAGCAACACCTAAATGAGGTCCGTGGACAAAGTAATGGTCACTCGGAGGATTAGATCATCAAAGAGCAAAAGCGTTGTTTCCCATCATGGTTAAAGGATACACAATTTGAAGGAAATTCCACAAATGAAGTAACATTGACCAGGTTGGCGTCTGGCCCATCAAGCAATGTCACCTCATGGCAAGCATATGAAATTAATGGATACACATTTTATGTCACCGCAAAGGACAACAAAAGTGTGGCGTACAAAAATAGTGGTGTTCGCATAGAGGCGATTGATACATCCGGATATTCTCTCCATAGTCAAGTTCCCATATTTCCTCTATGAAACCGTAGTAACTTATGTTCTATCCAGATGTACTTTTCTTTGCACCCTTCTTCCTCTTATTCCAGATGCAGGAACCAGCACGGTCCTCACAGAAAATCAGCATTACTTTTGTAACAGCTAGCATCGCAATTTGGACACTTTTCCAATGCTGCGTACTCACCGCGGTACAATATGTAGTGGTTCCTACACACGTGTATTTTTCGCACACGTATCTTATATGGATTGATAATTTTCTTTGCTTCGTATGTATTTTTTTAGCACAAAGGTAGGCTTCAGGAGCAACTTGCTCAGCAGAGTAAGAAGATCATTGAAACTGTTGTCTGACCAGCCGAATTTAGCCTTCAGGATCAGAAGATGAAGGACGAACTGCAACACTATCCACTCCTTCCCACATCCCTCATACATACAGTCCTTTGCTACCTTCTTGAGTGTCTTGAAAATCTCGAACCCTTTAGCACTCCCTAACAACACTTCCGGTTCAATGTGGTGTAACATGTCGTCCATATCAACATCACGTTCCTCGTCCACCTGTGGTTCCACACGCGCATCTTTTTGATAACTATTTTGATCTCCACGGTCATAATCATCATTCATCATAACATGATCATTTTCATTTGCATCATCACCACCCACTTCATCAGAGCCAGTATTGATGTTTGTGTTGTTAAAAGTACCTCCTACCTCACCATGGTGGGACCAAATTGTGTATCCATCCACAAAACCTCGCTTTATCAAATGCCTCTTAATGATATCAGTATCCTCCCACAAAATATTGTTACTATAGTCAAAACACGGACAACGTATTTGTTTTGTCTTGCAAATGTGAGCGTGCTTCTCCGCATCATCCACAAACTTTGATACCTCTGACATGAATATATGTGAATGTCTCCGTATGCCATACATCCATGCTCTATGATCCATCTTTAACAACTTATGACAACAATTCTATGTTATATTAACTAATTTCATGAGCTATGGGTCGTAATTCTATAAACTCAATTAAATTATGGATGTAGTAACTAATAAGTAGGAAGAAATATAATAAAAAATAAGTCTATATTACCCTAAATGAAACTCAATTAAACCATGGATGTAATAATTAATAAGTAGAAGGAAAAAAATCAAACTCAATTATATATTAAATTCAATCAAACTTATTAATTAAAACTATGGATGTAATAATTAAATAGGAAAAATATAATCAAACTCAATTCTATATTACATTAAAATGACAAACATAGCACTGTAATGGTTATAATATGACCATAGAATTTTATTTACAGAAATAATCCATCTCTAGTTATTTTCTCTCTCTTGCTCCTCTCTCTTCTAGATCTAGATGACAACCTATTGAAGCTAGAAATGATGAATAGAAGTTGAAAAAGAAGGTTGGAATGGCACAAACTTACCTTTAATAGACACCTTCTCCAAAGAAAACAAGAGCAAAACCTTCCCACTTAGATTTGATATTTTTGGAGCTTTTCTCAAGCTCCTCTCGAGCAAGCTCCAAATGGAAGGTTAGCTGGGGAAGAAGTTGGTTGCGGCTTTATTTGGGCGGCATTTGTGCTGGTAGGCCACCTAGTGCACCCGCCAGCACAGATGCATCCCATCTGTGCTGGTGGGCGCTTAGATTGCCCAGTGCTGGCAGGCACTAGCCCGGCGGCTCCAGTCACCTTTGTACTACGAGTGCCAATTCCGGGCGCCAACACGCTAATTTCGACGTGCCAGCACAAATCGTTTCTGGTGTAGTTTAACATGCTTGACTAGGACATGTATATATATGAACCTAGCTAGATAATTTGAGTACATATGATACCTTTTTGGTTTCCTCATTCCATTTTGCATAACGCCAAGCTAGGTACTTAAGAGTTGCTTCTAACCAAGCTATTGGCACTTCAAGAACAACTGGGTTCATTTTGGACCACGTTTTGAGACCAGATTCAGAGTTCTGCATTCTTTTGGGGTAAGAGGTAGCTCGGATTGTTCTCATCAAACTTATAATTATAATATATTTGATGTACGGACTCGTGGCACGGATTTGATATATGGACTCGTGGTTAAAACTTGATGCATGGACTTCTTATATATATTGATGCAATGTGCTAGTGACATGTATCCTGGTCATGAAGTATATATTATAACTCTGATGATATTAGGTTCAAATTAAGAGCTGGTGGTGAAATTAACTTTCATTGCTGGTCCAAACCGGCAATGAAACGGACACACCTCCACTGGTTTGGGTCCAAGACCCGCGGTGAAAGAAGTATTATCACCACCGGACCGGCGGTGCGGTTGTTTTCTCAAACCAATGGTCATGTCTGTTTTTACTGCTGGTTCACAAAGTATTTATTATCACCGTCAGTTCCTTCCTCAAACCAAAGTGATGTGTGTTTTCACTGCTGATTCACAAATCTGCAGTGATAATCTATATTATCATTATTGCTGACTCAAATCCAAGGCTTCCCAAACCAGCGGCAAAGCAGCGAAAACATCTGTGTAGTAGTGTGGAGCCTAAGAAACATATGCATGGCTAATCATGCGCAAAACTAAACAAAAAAAAAAGAAGTATCACAAAACCTTGCACAATGTCCAGAGAGCATCATTCACGCCAGTTTACCTCTATAGTTGATCTATCTCAGGGAAGCTAGCATAGAATAGCAAATCTGCCTAGCCTGTTAGCATGTGATAGCACAAGTAAGGCATGATGTGTAGGCAGTATATATGCGCAACTACGCTATCTGTATACACTTCATCATATATATGATCAGACGACAGAGACAGGATTATTGAATGAGAATTTAATTGTGTACAGTAGCATCTTTGTTGCCTTTGGGTACTATGGCTACAGTGTGAGCGGCTGAGCGCTACTCTATTATTCCGACACCCTGTAGGCATGTGACTATAAGGGTTCAACAAGTCCTGATACTGTTTGTGCCTGGGCATTATCAGTACCCAGTGCTCTGCTAGCAAGCTACAACTACGTTTTTGTTGTCTACCGAGGTTGGGCAGCTAGTTTTCAAAACGACAAAGACAGCGAGAGAGATGGCGGTCCTCCACAATCGATGAGAAGATGATCAGCCTGATTGAACATGGAATTTCTTTAGCAAGATGTAGATGTGCATGCTGCGCCTCGATGGTGTGCTACGATGCACAAATACTTCCGAAGGTTCACGTATCCATATCCGATACTTCTCAGATACTGATACTCCTTCGATACTTGTCGGACATGTTGAAAGATAAGATAGTTAGTTGCGTGTGTATTGTAAATCTCTTGTGTACATCTTGTGGTACAAGTCCAGGAGGTTAGGCTTGAGATATATTTGTTGTAGATTATTTAGATTTGTGTAACAAACCTCCTGGTATATCCCGTGATGTACAAGCTGTATAAAAGCCACGCGTGGGCTGTTCCACGCACATTAACACGCATACGTTAAGCACCCAAGTTAGGGGCCGACGCTTCCAAAAAAACACATCTAATCTTTCAGGGTAATCAGAGACAATCCTCTACAACACAACCATGGCATCCTCCTCTTCAGCGCCGCTCCTTGCTCTGCCGGTCACCGAGAAACTTACCAAGAGCAACTTTATTCTTTGGCAAGCTCAGGTGATGTCGACAATCCTTGGTGCCCAGCTTGAGTCGCACAGGCCAAAGGTAAGGAGGTCAAGCAGCCAAATCCAGCATATGCTGCCTGGATTGCAAAGGATCAGCAGGTTCTGAGCTACCTGCTGACCTCCATGACCTGCAATATCATGGCGCGTCATACTATGTTATAGCCCGCCCTTGCCTACTTGACAGCTTTTGCTTTTGATATCTGCTTTTATGACTCTATTGACCGTAGGCTAACGTTTGACTTCCTGGAAAAGACAAATGGCTACCTACAAGACGGCAGCCAAAGTATGGGCGGTTGTGGAGGTGATCTTCACCTCGCAGACCAAGGCATGTGAGAACACGCGCATTGCCCTTGCTACTACCCAGAAGGGTAGTTCTACCATGGCAGAGTTCCTGGCGAAGATGAAGACCTACTCCGACGAGATTGCATCGGCAGACCGTCCCCTAGAAGACAACCTATTCATCTCCCACGTCATCACCAGCCTCGACTCTGATACAACCCAATTGTCTCGGTCATCCTTGCAAGGACTGAGCCAATTACACTAGAGGAGTTCTACTCTCAACTCCTCAGCTTTGAGATGTGTCTTGAGCTACAGCACAATGGCAGCCAGTCCTCTTCATCGGCAAACATGGCCTCCCGTGGTGGCCGTGGCCATGGAGGCTATCGTGGTCGCGGCGTGGCTCGTGTCGGGACTACTCCCTGGACCCACGAGTAGGCCTTGGACGGCCCACTAAGGGACGTACTTGGACGTGATCAGAACAAGGATTGGCGTATCCTACTCGGACTAGTCTTGTATGTTTATGGAAAACTACTCGGGACGATACCGAGTAGAACTCTGTAATAGTACCCGACTAGGACTCAGACTTGTCACCCTGCCCTCCCGGGTATATAAGGCCGAGCAGGGACCCCCCTCAAAACAGATCCCTCAGGACCAGAACATACATCAATACAAACCAACACACAGGACGTAGGGTATTACGCGATCTAGCGGCCCGAACCTGTCTAAATCGTGTTCCTTGCGTCACCATTGATTCCTTGATTCTCGACGATCCTTACCGCATAAAAGACCACCTAGGGTACCCCCTAGGCGGGTTGCCGGTCTAAAACACCGACAGCTAGGGCTAGACTCAAGGACAAGGGCACGGCAGCAACAATGGGAGGGGTCGAGGCAACTTCAACAACACTCGCCCCTCCAATAATGGCTCGCATGGTGGAGGCAGCAATAGTCGAGAGAAGTGCTAGCTCTGTGGCTGTGGAAATCACACAATCATCGATTGCTAGTACCGCTTTGATGAAGATTTCGTGCCGCGAGAGAAAAGTGCATCTGCAGCAATGAACTCCTATGGTGTGGACACGAACTGGTACACCGACACGGGAGCTACCGACCACATCACTAGAGAACTCAATAGATTGACTGTCCACGACAAGTACAACGGCAATGACCAGATTAAAACGGTAAGTGGTGCAGGTATGGACATTGATCACATTGGTTATGCTACTATTCCTACCCCTAGCCATTCCCTTGATTAAAATAATGTTCTCCACGTGTCTAGTGCTAAGAAAAATCTAGTTTCCGTTCATCATCTTGCTATTGATAATCATGCCTTTTTAGAGTTTCATCCAAATTCTTTCTTTATAAAGGACAAAGCTACGAGAAAAACTCTGCTTTGAGGCAAGTGTGAGGGCGGTCTCTACCCTATCCCAATCGAATCAAGAAGCCATGCTCTAAGCGCAATAAAGCCGACTGTTGCAAGATGGCACAACCGGCTAGGACACTCATCTCTTGCTATAGTTTAAAGAGTTGTTAGCAATTTTAGTCTTCCTTGTTCCAGTAGTGAAAATAAAGACTCCATCTGATGCTTGTAACCATGCCAAGAGTCATTAGTTACCTTCTCTGATGTATGGGTCCTGCTATTGATTCGGTTGGAAGAAAACAACATTATGTTAGCTTTATTCATGATTTCAGTAAATTTCTTGGATTACTTGTTGCGCCATAAATCTGAAGTATTCTAGAAATTTCATGACTTCCATAATCTTGTTGAGCGCCTCTTTAGTCGAAAAATCATTGCTGTCCAATCGGACTAGGGGTGGAGAATATGAAAGACTCAATTCCTTTTTTACAAAAATTGGTGTCTCACATTGTGTATCCTGTCCTCATGCCCATCAACAGAATGGGGCTGCAGAACACAAACATTGCCATATAGTTGAAGTAGGGCTGTCCCTCCTTGCTCATGCATCTATGCCCCTAAAATTTTAGGATGAAGCTTTTCTTGCTGCCACATATTTAATCAATCGCACACCCAACCGTGTCATTGACTATCAAACTTCCTTGGAAAAACTCTTCAAGGAAAAACTATATTATGCTTCTCTCTAGGTATTTTGGTGTGCTTGTTGGCCCAACCTACACCCCTTCAACTCAAGAAAGCTCCAATTTTGCTTAAAACGTTTTGCTTTCCTAGCATACAGTAACCTTCACAAAGGATTTAAATGTCTTGATATTCCCACTAATCGAGTTTACATCTCTAGAGACGTAGTCTTTGATGAAAATATTTTTCCCTTTGCTGACCTGCATCCTAATGCCGACGCTCACCTTTTTTCAGAGATCCTTTTACTCTCACAACTAACAGGGGTACGCTAGTACATAATCATGTGACTGATGCCCCTAATAATAACCTGACTAACGCCTCACCAAGTTCTGCAAAAAATTTTATTCAAAACCATGTTGTTTCAGGCCCATATGATGGTGATTTCATGCACACATGGACCGGCGCAGTACCCGAGGATGATCTACCTGCTGTCCTAGGCGATGCAGGAGAATCTGCTCTAGGATCGCCACCTGGAGCCGTTGTAGATCCGCCAATGCCCTCGGGAACCAGGGTCAACTCGCCTGCAGCACCTAACCCCTCCTCCCCTCTCGCCCGCCACGATCCGCTCCGCATCAGTCCACACTAGCGATGTGCCTGCCTATCTCCAGCTCAGTGCCGGCCTGTTGACGGCTGTTAGCCTGCCAAATGTGAACCGCAAGCGTACAGATCAGTTGGAGCTCTTCCCTCAGAGTATTCCCCAAGGTTTATCAATCAGTGGAACTTATAGCACAAGTTCTATTTCAACTAGCATTGTTAGTATTAACTTGATGTTTATGAGAGCTTCGGATCCAATCTAGTAAGCATGTACAGACAGATAACAGATAGAGCAGAGGTACCAATCTAGAGCAACCTACACTATGCATATAATGTAATTCTAAGCATGGATAGCAAAGCAACACATACATGATCCTAGTAAAAGCCTCTTTAAATCTACACCTCCGATCCGGATCCCGAAACTCCCCACCTTACACAAGAAAGATTCTATCATGATTACCTCTATCAGTGCAAGTAGGTTAAGAGCATGATCAAGAGAACATGTCATACTCATCGGTAGATCAAACATGCAAATCTGGTCACCACGACCACAAGAACACCATAAGCAATCTATCATCGATTCATAGATTGAAAAGCAACCAAACCTAATAAAGCATAAAACCATCAAAGGAGATACTTAGATCGCTAATAACATGAACACATCTATTACTTCACCATGAATGATTGTACATCACAAGATGACCACCGGGATCTTACCTCGATCTTGATTACTCCTAGCTCCAGAATTCCAGCGTGATCTTCCTCGCAGGGTGATCACGCTGGCAGAGGTTCTGCTACGCTAACCCCCAACAACTGCACGACCCTTGGCTCTTTGGAGAGTGTCCCTCAAGCTCCTCCTACTTCTCTGCTGCTTCACATCGAGTACGTCATCTTGGATATAGGGCTCAGTGGATTTTTAGGGTATTTGTAGTCGAGAGAGTGCATGATAAAAATTGGAAGGTGAGGGGCCAAAAGAAACCCCCAGGCCGATCGGCTTGGGAGGGTCCAGGCCGATCGGCCTAGGCCTTACTTTTGCCCTCTAGTGTCCTAGTTCATCTCCAAGTCTTCTTCGATGGTCAGGAGTCTTATTTTCACTTGCATGTGGGCCTGACACGTTAGTAGCTTCGAGATGAGATTGATCTTCAATGAGTTTTAAATCTTCGCTTGATCTTCTTGGATTCATCTTTAATCCGAAGTGATCCTTTCCATATCTTCACAAACTTAGCCCTTAAGTCATCTTGGAGGATTGCTTGCCAAAGATGCGCATCAGGCCGATTGACCTGGGCTCCTCTGGGCTGATCGGGCTAGGCCCTTCCTAGGCCCATTGGCCTTCATCTTCGACTGGTTCATTGCTTGTTTAGTGCTTTATCCAAAAATATGCTTCTAGGTCCAATTCCCTGCAAAAATAGAATATCCTCCAAATATGTTGCAATGTGAAAATGACCGGTTTATTAGGTGTGATCAATAGTTTAGGTATTAAATTCATGTAATTATTGAAGATAAACAGGGGTAAAAGTGTGTCAATAATGAGCGTCAACAATCCCCCCATGCTTAACCTTACTCGAAGATTACTCATCTTCGAGTAAGTCTTCAATAGAAATCAGCGTTGCCTTTCAGTGTTCAATCCTGCACTTGATCACACACAAGAAAACATAATGCTCTCATAGGATTTTTCAATTAATATTCAAGTTGTAACCAACTTTTTCTAATATGGAGGATAGATATCATTTAAGCACATCCCATAATAAATTAATTCTTTTGCTCTAAATCTTAAACAAACCTTAGAAAATTTTCAATAAAACTTTTTTAAAAGGAAACTAGACTGTGATCAACAATTTAAACTTCATTGCAATTGCTTAGGTTCTCTCAGCTCATCAAGTCTCTCAATTCTATGCTAGAACTTCTCCAACCTATCATTACTCATAAAATATGTGTAAGGCTTTATCTAGATTTTTGGAAAGGTTAGTCCTAGCAGAACTATTATAATCAGGATATTATCAAAAGAAGAAAGACTTCTGATGGATCTTATTAAGACTTGTCAAAAAGGTCTTGGAAAATAATTGAGTATGGAGAGGGAGAGAGTGAACACATGCATTTAGATAGTGGACATGTGCAAGGGCAAAGAGTGATCGCAAGACACAGATGAAGTTCTCGTAATCAGATTGCACATGGTTGGAAAAATGAGTATGCAATAATCCTTAATCTTGAAAGCACTTGGGATCTTTATGAAGCTCAAAGAACCGAGGAGTACTTTATTTCTCTTTTTCTTTTTTCCATTTCTTTCTTTATTTTTCCTTTTTCTTTCTTTCTTTCTTTTTCCACAATATATTTTTTCTTTTTGCTTCTCAGAACTCTTTCCAGCATATTACTTACTCAGTAATAGTCAGAGATAATGCGATGACTCTCCCCCTATGGTTAGACGATGCTCATCTTAGAGCATGAAAAAGAAGAAACATATCCTTGATCTTCTGGAAAAAATTATTTAATTCCTCTGGAGGGGCTTCCACACCAAAATTCAGGGGCAACAAAGGGGGAAGACCTCAAGCCGAGCCTGAGGGTGTCCAGGCTGATTGGCCTGATCCCTTCTGGCCTCTGTTTCCTTCGATTTTTATTCGACGCACTGGTGGTAGCCCCCAGGTCTTGATTTTCTTGTAAAGATACTAAATAATCTTCTGAATCTTCATCAAAATAATTTCCATACTCATATTGGGTTGTGGTCAAGGAGGTAGTCACAAAAATAATATATTTGGGTTTAAGTTTGGATGCCCAGTAAGGTTTGCGAGATTTCCAGTGTAGAAATCCATAATGCATGGACACAAAGGCTAGCAATAAAATGTTATACAAAAAGGAATGACCAGCATCTAAATCTCGTACCACAAAAGTAGATCCTGAATCAATTCACTCAAAAAATAAATTTTGCAATCTACGGCTTGTCACAATATAAATATTTGCCTTTTGGATGGGTAGAGTAATTCCAAGAAGCATTATTGACAAGGTTAGCATGATTTGTAACAAAAACTAAAAGAGCATTTGATCCATTTAAAAGAGAGAGCAATAAACAAATATATGGGTCCAAATTATCATAACCTCTACAAAAACATAAGCTGGTGTTTACGTCAATTTCAGTTCGTGTTAGCGAGAGCATTAGTTCAATGGTGCAATAACGAAGTACGAAAATTAAACAAAGTAGCCACGATCATCATCTTTCAACATGACAAGAATTTAAACCATCACAAATAATCATATATCATTAGGTTCGGGTGATGCATATTTTATTTAAGCATGACATGGTGAAATAGACACACAAACTGAAAATAAAAAGAAAATAAAACAGAAAAGTAAAACAAAAATACTACGCACACCCAACACACATGCTGAAATAAATAAAGAAAAGAAAAGAAAACTCAAACCACATGTGTGCGTATTTATTTGGTCTCTCCAGTCTTTAATCCAGGTCATCTTGCGAGAGCTCATAATGTGTCTCTGCTTGCTGCTGGTGCTCGTGATATCCCTACTCATAGTGTTCCTGCGCTCCACCTTGATACTGATCTGGACGTACAATTCCCATCATGCTAAACTGATAGGTGATGCTTATGTTTCTGTCCTCAATCCTGTCAGCAGCTTGCCTCACAACATCTGCATGTTGTAAATTTCTTTGCGCATACGCGCCTATGATGCGCACACTTCTTTGTAGCTGTGGCAGGTGGCTGAACTGAGCAGACAATAGAGCATATGATGGGGGTCCCTGAAAAGGAGGTGGTATGTAACCATGAAAATCATATTTTGGCGGTGGTGGTGGATGTGCCGATTGCTGAAATTTTGGTCGTGGTTGATATGCTGGCTGCGGAAAGTATGGTGCAAATGGGCCTTGCACCCATGCTTCTGCCGGTGCCTCTGGCCATTGCTTCTGCTGCCATCCTTCAGGAACTCCCTCATAGTTGTGTTCATTTTGGAACTCCGTCTGCCAGTAGCTTGAGCTCGGTGGTGGCAATGGTACTTCTGGAGCTGCTTGCTAGGATGTATCTTCTTCGATTCTTTGCCCCGTTTTGCCTTTTATTGCTGGTTATAATACTCTCTCTTCCAGCCAGTCGGTTTTGCCCACATGATAAATTCCAAGTCTTCCATAGGTCAGTTTAAAATTGGTGACCCCAATTGTATAGCCATTTTCTTCATCTCCGCTGATGAAATGTGCATTCTTCATAGTCTTAGCATTGATGCTTCCAGATTTTATAAACCAACCATGGAGCCTTTCAATATCTAGCTTTAAGCACGTTGCTATCATAGTGAGATAGTAGCCTGACCCAACAACTCCAGTTCCAAACATAGCTTCAGGCAGCCGTCTTTTGATCATCATATAGGAGGGGTCAATGACTTGCTTCTTCACAACTACGCAATAAAGCCAATTCATCTCTGGGTCAGTAATCTTGGTCTCCTTCATCGTCCTAGAGACACAATGACACATCCAAAAATGAAATATTTGCAGGATGGGATTGCAAATATTTTTCCTCTGTCGATTATCTTTTTTGGAAATTCTTTTTCCAAAATTCCTTCAGTTCTTCCTCTTCTACTTCTCCGAGTTCTGGGGCCTGTGGATTGACACCACCATATCTGTGACACCACCATATGTTATAATCTTTTCTTCATCTTTGATCCTAAAGGATAAACATGGAATTCGCTTGGTCACCTCATCATTCCACCTCATGACTTGTTTCATAGTCATGAACATCTCGATAGCCACATCCTTTTGTATGCTGACGAGACCATTGAGAGAAAATTGCATCCAACCAATGTTGCGCAAAAGCTTGTAGATATCTTATAGAAATCAATCTTCTGAAGAAAACTGTCATCAAAATCGTGGTTGGCAACAAGCCTTCCTTCAATATTCTTGAGCCAATCCTTTTCCTCCTTAATCTTTATTGTCAAGCCGTATATCGACTTCTTTTTGGTGTAGCCACTCTGAGAGAAAGTTGCACTTCTTGAATGTTGTGGCGCGGCTTTGAGAATTCCATACAGTTCGAACCTCATCAAAGAGCTTCTAGTGTTCATCCCACCGAGCAGCATTCAGTGGCTACGTGGTGCCTCCATGTCGATGTCACCACCTCTCGGTGACTCGGAGACCAAGTACCGCCGCGAAGCGCTCAACATAGATGAAGCTTCAGCCGATGATCGCAACTTTTTCGACCTTCCAAAAAGCCTTCCAATTCTCTTCGTCTCTGCACACTTTAAGAAAAACTTCTCGTCGGAGTTTCTTGCCGACAAGAATTTGCACAAGAGCAAGTACTAGCAAGAGGTTCTTGCTGAAATTTTTAATTGCTAGAATTTTTGTGTGTGGATGGAGTTTTGAATTTTTCAGAGGCTAACCATCTTGGTGCTCTTGGTGGAAAATATGATGAACAATGAGCTGAGTGACTTACTTGGCAAAGGGCACCATGAGAGGGCTTAAAAAGACCTAGGCCGATTGGCCTAAAGCACACTAGGTTGATCAGCCTAGCGTGTTTTTTCCTCCTCTAGTCCCCATCTTTCTTCCCATGGCCACGTGATCATTATTGCACCAAAAATTCAGGTGTCCATGTGAAGGGCACTGCCAAATCAATCTCCTGCACTCCTTTGTGTTGTCACTTTATTCAAAATCATACACCTATGTGTCATAGCCTTGTTATTTTCTCAATTTCACTCAATGCCTTGTCCTTTGAGCTACAACAAACAAACATGGCAGGCCACTCTTTGTTTCTTTATGCATGTGTTAGGTGAGAGTGCCTCCATAATTGTTCCCATGATCACAAATCAAGCCATTAGTGTTAATGAAGCTCATAAACCCTCCAAATCATGTTTAGATGCTTAATCCTTCTTTAATTTCGGAAATTAAAAGTTAACTCAAAGCTAGCAATGAGTCCAAAAATATTTTAGAGGAGTTTTGAAGAATCAAAAATATTTGTAAGTCGAAAGGATTTCCAACTACATTAATTTATATTGCACTAATATTGTCCATTCTCATGAATTGAGATGTAGCAACTTCGATTTCAACCACGGGGTAGTAGGTTTAGGTTCTAATTTTGGCCAAAAGTGAGAGATGAATTTTGAATGAAATAAATTAAAGATGGTCGAGAAAAATTCGAATTCTAGGAAAAGTGATAAGTTTTTCAAGTTAAGTAAACCAAAATCCTAAGGTCATGCGAGTCCTAGCATGCGTCAAAATTTACAAAGTAAGAATAGTGCAAGCTCTACTCGTGTGTTTGTCATGAAAATAAGTCAGGCTAATCATCATGTTCAAGGTGAAAAGTCTGATAGGATGTGAATATTTGGTTCTGGTTTTCTAAGAAAAATCGAATAAAAACTTAGGATGGCTCATGTCATTGGTTTAAGAAAGAAGAGAGGAATAGAAAATGACTGAGCGAATAAAACTCCAAAAATTATCTTGACCGAAGGTTCCACTTATTAAATGTTTACCAGGTATGACATAGTAAAATCTGCAACTCACTTACTTGAAAATCCAAAAGTCTATAGGGTTGTCCTCCTAGTAGCTTATTCTTGACTCAATGATCGGGTTGCCTCCCGCAAAGCGATTTGTTTATAGTCTATAGCTGGACTCTTCAATTCTTCACTTCAGACCAATGCTCGGTGACGGCGTTGCAATTTTTGGCACCCACTTCTTTACCATCTTTGGCTTCGATGTAGACACAGGCTTGGCTATCTTTTTGGTCTTCACAGGCTGGCGTTCTTCCTTCTGAACAATAGCAACTTCGCTAGCTTCTTTTCTTCTGCCTTCACATTCTTCTCCTCTTGCTTGACACGACGGTGTGGCGGTATATACTTGCTAGAAATCATATTGCATACCTCAAAGCATGGGTGAAACTTGAATCATTGACTCCAACGGTCACATCGAACTCTGTGTCAATGCGGGGCTTGGAATATCCAGGTCATCGAATGTCTGTCGTCTTTTCTACTGTCTTGTCATTTGCTGTCTTGTTTGCTTTGTTGCTTGCGTGCCATCTTGCTGCAATTTCTAACCCTTCCTTCTCGTAAGCCCGTATGACTCATGACATTGTATGCGGGTCCACCTGTTGTTGTTGTTGTGGCTGCTCTGGTGGGTCTACATGTTGTTGTGGTGATGCTGGAGATGGTGGTGTATCGTCTTGTGGCCAGTCCACCTTCTCATGTTGTGGTGATGCTAGAGCCGGTGGTGTGGCCACCCGTTGATCAGATGATGCTGGAGTGGTGGTGTGGCCACCTATTGTTCTTGTGATTCTGGAGCTGGTGGTGTGGCTGTCGGTGTTTTAAACCAGAAACCAGCCTAGGGGGTATCCTAGGTGGTCTTTTGTGCGCTGAGTGTCGTTGAGAATCAAGGAGCTGATGGTGATGCAAAGAACACGATTTAGACAGGTTTAGGCTGCTAGATCGCATAATACCCTATGTCCTGTGTGTTGGTTGTATTGAACTTCTTTGTTGTTGTCTGAAGGGGGTCCCTGCCCGCCCTTATATAGTTGGGGGAGCAGGGTTACAAGGTGGAGTCCTAGTCGAACCTGGCCCTTCCTTTTACCCCCTCACGTCCAGCTTCGTTGCCAAGTCTTCTCTGATGTTCTCTAATTAACCTTAGTTTCATTTGCATGTGGACCTAGCTCTACGATAGCTTCGGGATAAGATTGATCCCTGATGACTTTCCAAATCTCCGCTTGATCTTCTTTGATCCCGAACTCATCTTTCCAGATCTTATGAAACTTAGCCCCTAAGTCTTCTTGGAGGAGTGCTTGCCAAGAATGAGTACGATCGGGGCCCTGAGGACCCTAGGCCGATCGGCCTAGGCCCTTTTTGGGCCTGTTCGCCTTCATCTTTCTATGGGTTCTACTTGTCCAGGACCTTGTCCAATTAAGAATGTCCTCTAAAATACAATGCATATGCAAAAATGGTCCGATTATTGAGTATGATTAATAGTTATGATATCATTTGTATGCCAATATTGAAGATAAACAGGAGTAAAAGTGTATCAATAACGAGCGTCAACACCTTCCACCAAGAAGCACCTATACCCAAGGTAAACTATATTTCTAGAAACTTCTAGGAAACACCATATAGCGTCACCCATGCACACGGTGCATCCTGTCTTACCTTTCACCTGTCCTAACAAGACAAACAACGCTTCGTAATCATTGATGGTGACGAAGATAATGGCTCTTAGATTAAATTCCCTCGGTGTAAAACCGTCAATGATGTCGATACCATCCTTCCGTAAAGTTTCCACATGTCATAAGTGGCTCTTAGATTAAGACTATCATAAATGTTAAACAAACACTATATATAATTACACATGTAGTATTTCCTAATAAAAATGAAAATATAGAAAAAAAATCATCATCCATGTCAACTTGTTTTGTTCCACAAAATCTAGGAAAAAAATAAAATTATATCATGCATGTGTAAATAAAGAAGAAACAAAATCTTCTTCTCTGTCCTCCAGGGATCTAGGAAATTCATCATTCATGAATGAGGCTAAAACATCAAAGTTGAGTCAAAATGATTAGATAATCTTGTTCTCCTACATAAATAACCTAACTTCATCCAAAAGTTTGAGGTTAATGGAGCTCCAAATGGCTAATCCATACCTTGCAGATCTAGGTCTATCTAGAGGTAATGGAACTCCATTTGAGGCTAAAACTGTTGGAGGTATGCCCTAAAGGTAATCATAGAGATGATTATATTCCATTGTATCCATGTTTTATATTGTGTTCCTTGAATATTCATTAAAGGCTACTTGAATTGATTTGCAATTATGTGAATTGTGTGTGAAACTCTTTACTTGTATGGTTATTCTAAAAGTTGTCCCTAGTCGGAGTTCATGTGAGCCCACACATGAATATTAGACTAGCACATGTCTTAGTTGATGACTATGTTTCATAAGTCATGGACATGGAGATGTCAAACTAATAATGTGGGCACGTGTAGAGATATGTGCTAGGACTGACCCAACGCGAGTTACATGGTTCTCTCTTTACACAACGTGTACGCTTTGTCCTTAGACCTGAGTGTTGGGATACGAGGTAGGCTACACTAGCGCAAATCAAAATTTCTACCGCGTATAACCAGGAAGAACTGTCGTATAAGGATCACGGGATTACCACTCGACGCACTACTGGTGCGGAAGATGTAGATATGCGTCGGTGCAGTGAAGACATCACGTCCAGCAGCTCCTCAACAGCTCGTCCACGTGCAGCAAGATCGCCTCCGGTGCCGCGGCTCGTCGTCGGCTCGTCGTGGCTCGTCGGCGGCTCGTCGATGGCTCGTCCAAGTGCTGCAGGCGCAACACCTCCAAGGTATCCACACGTGCAGGGAGGAAGCGTCGCAAGCCGGATTGCTAGATCCGCGAGTTGCAACAGGCGAGGGCGTGGGAGGCGCGGCAGGTGTGTTTCGCCAAAAGGTGTAAACCCTAGGGCGCCCCCACCCCTCTATTTATAGAGGTTCCTGATGGGCCTCTGAATCCGAGGCCCATTAGTACTCCTAAACCTAATCCAACTCGGATCAGATCCGAATTGGGCTTCCAGCCCCTTAAGTGTGTGACCCTATGGGTTCGGATACGTATAGACATGGCCCGAGTACTCCTACTCGGCCCAATAGTCGGTAGCGGCCTCTAGCAAGACGTGCCAACTCCTATACGCACACGAAGATCATATCAGACGAACCATCACAACATAATATACATGCTATTCCCTTTGCCTCACGATATTTGGTCTAGCTTCAAGCCGACCGCTCTTTCTCGATCCTGTGATTCGGAATCCCTTTGTAGGTTAACTCTTAACCGTACGTAGCATGGCCATGCATTTTAAGATCCGATCACTCGAGGGGCCCAGAGATATCACTCTCAATCAGAGAGGGGCAAATCCCATCTTGATTGACCATGTCTCATAGCATGCTTCTTGACAAACCCGAAAGCTACCTTTATAACTACCCTGTTACGGCGTAGCGTTTGATAGCCCCTAAGTAGGTCGATCCACATCTAGAATACATGCGACAATCTCAGGTCTAAGGACAAAGCGTATATGTTGTTTAAAGAGAGAACTACTTCTCGTGTTGGGTCAGTCCTAACACATGTCTCCACATGTGTCCACATTATTAGTTCAACATCTCCATGTCCATGACTTGTGAAACATAGTCATCAACTAATACATGTGCTAGTCTAATATTCATGTGTGTCCTCACATGAACTCCGACTAGGGACAACTTTAGAATAACCATACAAGTAAAGAGTTTCACATACAATTCACATAATTGCAAATCAATTCAAGTAGCCTTTAATGGATATTCAATGAACACAATATACAAATCATGGATACAAATGGAATATCATCATCTCTATGATTGCCTCTAGGGCATACCTCCAACAGTCTCCCACTTGCACTAGAGTCAATCTAGAAGGTACCTAATACCCATAGCTCTTACATGCGCATCATGCTTAGCCTGCGGGAGTGGTTTTGTCAACGGATCAGAAATGTTCAGATCCGTGTGTATTTTGCATATCTTGATCTCACCCCGGTTAACGAAGTCTCGAATGAGATGAAATCGCCGCATTACGTGTTTGTTCTTCTGGTGGTTCCTTGGCTCCTTTGCTTGCGCAATTGCCCCATTGTTATCACAGTAGAGATTCAATGGGCTGGACGCATTCAGAAACACACCAAGCTCAATGAGGAAATTCCTTATCCAAACACCTTCCTTCGCGGCTTCCGAAGCCGCGATGTACTCGGCTTCTGTCGTAGAATCGGCCACCGTCTCCTGCTTGGAACTCTTCCAACTAACAGCACCACCATTCAGCGTGAACACAAATCCTGATTGTGACTTTGAATCATCTCTGTCGGTTTGGAAACTAGCATCGGTGTAACCTGTTACAACGAGCTCCTCCTCACCTCCATAGACGAGGAACATATCTTTAGTCCTTCTCAAGTACTTAAGAATGTTTTTCACCGCTGTCCAGTGACTCTCACCTGGATCAGATTGGTGTCTGCTTGTCATACTTAGCGCATATGAAACATCTGGGCGAGTACTTATCATTGCATACATGATAGATCCAATAGCCGAGGCATATGGCACTCTACTCATGCGATTCCGCTCATCAGCAGTCGAAGGACACTGAGTCTTGCTGAGATGTATGCCATGTGACATAGGCAAGAACCCTTTCTTTGCCTCTTCCATGCTGAACCGCTTCAACACTTTGTCAATGTAAGTATCTTGGCTTAAACCTATAAGCCTTCTCGATCTATCTCTATAGATCTTAATGCCCAGAATATATGTCGCTTCCCCTAAGTCCTTCATCGAAAAACTATTTGTTAGTGAAGTCTTTACGGACTCAAGCATAGGAATGTTATTTCCAATCAGTAATATGTCATCCACATATAAGATTAGAAATACTACAGAGCTCCCACTAACCTTCTTGTAAACACAAGACTCTTCTTCGTTCTTGGTGAAGTCAAACCCTTTGACCACTTCATCAAAACGAATGTTCCAACTCCTAGATGCTTGCTTCAATCCATAAATGGATCTCTGAAGCTTGCATACCTTTCCAGCATTTTTCGGATCGACAAAACCCTCGGGCTGTATCATATACACGTCCTCAGCTAGGTTTCCATTCAGGAAAGCTGTCTTGACATCCATCTGCCATATCTCATAATCGAAATATGCAGCTATAGCTAGAATAATCCGAATGGACTTAAGCATCACTACGGGCGAGAAGGTCTCGTCGTAGTCAACTCCTTGAACTTGTCGAAAACCTTTTGCGACAAGTCGTGCTTTATAGATGTGAACATTTCCATCCATGTCCTTTTTCTTCTTATAGATCCACTTGCACTCTATGGCTTTAACACCATCAGGCGGGTCAACCAAGTTCCAAACTTGATTGTCTCCCATGGACTCTATTTCGGATTGCATGGCACTCTGCCATTTTTCGGAGTCTGGGTCCATCATTGCTTCTGCATATGTCGCAGGCTCATCATTGTCCAACAATAATATTTCTCGCATTTCGCGGAGCCTTGCTGACCTTCGTGGTTGTGGCGGTGCTTCTCTTGCCATGGGTATCTCAACTTGTTCTGCTACGTTAGCATCACTCATTGATTCTTGCTCGATTGGCTCATCTTGAACTTCTTCAAGATGCACTGTCTTTCTACTCTTTTCTCCTTTGAGAAACTCTTTCTCTAGGAAAACCCCGTTCCGAGCGACAAACACTTTGCCTTCTGATCGATTGTAGAAATAATATCCCAAAGTTTCCTTTGGATATCCCACGAAAATGCACTTATCAGACTTGGGTGTGATCTTGTCCGACTGAAGTCGCTTGACAAACACTTCACATCCCCAAATCTTTAGAAAAGACAAACTAGGAACCTTTCCAGTCCACATCTCATATGGTGTCTTAACTACGGATTTAGATGGTACCCTATTAAGTGTGAAAGCTGCTGTTTCTAGAGCGTATCCCCAAAATGACAACGGTAGGTCCGACTGGCTCATCATTGATCGAACCATGTCTAACAAGGTTCGATTATGTCGCTCGGACACACCGTTTCTCTGAGGTGTTCCAGGCGGCGTAAGTTGTGGAACAATTCCGCAACTCTTCATATGATTGCTAAACTCGTGGCTCAAATACTCGCCTCCACGATCAGATCGTAAGGCCTTAATTTTCTTGCCACGCTGATTTTCAACTTCATTCTGAAATTCCTTGAACTTTTCAAAGGTTTCAGACTTGTGCCTCATCAAGTAGACATAGCCATATCTACTAAAATCATCAGTGAAAGTTATGAAGTATTGGAATCCTCCTCTAGCCGTCGTGCTCATTGATCCGCATACATCACTATGTACGAGTTCCAACAAGTCTACTGCTCTCTCAGGAAATCCTGTGAAAGGCGTCTTGGTTATCTTGCCTAGCAAGCAAGCCTCACATGTCTCGTATGATTCAAAATCAAACGAAGTTAGAAGTCCATCAGAATGGAGCTTCTTCATGCGCTTTTCACTTATATGACCCAAACGACAATGCGACAAGTAGGTAGGACTCAAATCATTAGGCCGAGGCCTTTTAGCACTTACATTACAGACAGGTGAACCATCAAGATTTAAAACAAACAATCCATTCACAATGGGTGCAAAAGCCATAAACATATTATTCTTAGAGATCACACAACCATTGTTTTCACTCGCAAATGAATAACCATCCTTCATCAAGCATGAAGGAGACAAAATGTTTCGACTTAGACTAGGAACAAAATAACAATTATTCAACTCCATAATAAATCCTGACGGGAGGTGGAGTTGCATCGTCCCGACGGTCAAAGCAGCAACTCTTGCATTATTGCCCACGCGGAAATCAACTTCTCCTCTTTCCACGCTTCTACTTCTTATCATTCCCTGCATCGAATTGCAAATATGAGCAACCGATCCGGTATCAAATACCCAAGAATTAATAATTGTATCAGCGAGAAATATGTTGTCTATAACATTAACAACAAGCGTACCTGAGGTAGAAGTACTCTTACTTCCGCCATTCTTCAAGGAAGCTAGGTACTGCTTGCAGTTTCTCTTCCAGTGACCAAGTTCATGACAGTAAAAGCACTCCTTGTCTGGAGCAGGTCCAGGTCCAGCTTTAACCTTGGGCGTTGGGTTTGGCTTGGACGTTCCAGCCTTGCCCTTCTTCTTCCAAGAATTGCCCTTCTTCTTAAAGCTAGGCTTGTTCTGTATCGCCATCACATGGCTGGTACTAGCGCTTTTCTTGATGTCAGCCTCTGCTGTTTTAAGCATGCCACACAGCTCATTCAGACCCTTCTCCGTCCCATGCATATGGTAGTTCGAGATGAAGTTCCCATAGCTAGGCGGAAGAGACGAAAGAATGAAATCAGTGGCCAACTCTTGGCCCAGTGGGAAGCCCAGCTTCTCCAACCGTTGAGTGTAACCAACCATCTTGATTACGTGTGGTCCTACTGCTGCGCCTTCTGCTAGCTTGCTCTCAACAAAGGCCTTAGACACATTGAACCTTTCAGTCCTGGCCTGTGTTTGGAACATGTCTCTAAGCGCCACGATCATATCGTGCGCCTCATGGTTTGTTTCGAACTGCATCTGCAGCTCGGGTTCCATGCAAGCAAGCATAAGGCAGCTTACTTCAAGGTTAGCATCACATGCCTTCTTGTAAGCATTCTTAGCAGCAGCGGGTGCATCATCAGCAGGTTCTTCTGGTAGTGGGTTGTCTAGAACATCTTCCTTTTTCTCAGCCCTGAGAAATATTCTCAGGTTACGGATCCAATCCGAGTAATTTGTTCCATTCAACTTGTCCTTCTCAAGGACCGAACGCAAAGCAAACGGTGTAGTGCTGCTAGGTGCCATTTAATCTACAACAAAAGTAATGCAAAATACACTAAGACAAACGTATCCATGATAGAGCAAATTACATTAAACTATTTTAACAGAATCTACTCCCACTAAAATCAATATCCCTCTATTGAAACTTAGTGATTCAGGATCCACAACTAACAAGTCTACTAGTGAGCTTTAGCATCACCGCTAGCAAACGAGGTAGATCGGTAAGCAACTTTTGCTAATCATATCACATATGACTCCTGTTGTTGGGTGACATCTCTATGTCTCGGCACCCAACCTTTATGCCCCAAGGTCCTTAACCGTTAAGATAACCTTGTTAAGCAAACCAACCCTTATGCGTGTAAGTGTCCGACACAAACCCGTCTAGTCAAGGAAAACTAGTGGCACCCTAATTTCATAGACCCACCACTAATTGTACAAGACATGGGACGGCGCAAGTTTTAGTTGGGAGGGCATACTAACTTAAAATTTGCGAGGGATCGTTCTACTTCTAACATCACAGCATGCAGAAAGTTCATAAACAGAATAGCATTCACACAGCTTGTGACACAGTATGGCCCGTTTTCATATGGTGATCTCCATCTCCATAGAACCTGTTCACCATGGTGATCTCCATCTCCATGTTCCATGTGCGCCATCCTCCTGGTGATGAGTCCTCCAAGAACTAGAGCATGCTATTACGCCTAATAGCTAGTAAAGAATCTAGTAATGAAGATTACATAGTTGCTTGGATCATCACAGATTGGTACGCAGACCATTAAATACAATAAAGTGACAACACATATAGCTCCTGCCGTGTTGTCGTACGCGTGACACGCAGGTCACGAATGAGTTACACACATGCATCACATACACAATGGGGCCATACTGATCACAAGATACATACATACATCCTGCAAAACAGAGTTAGGCGTCCTAACGTTCCAAACTTCGGAGGCCCGAAACTCCATCTTCCAAGCCGAATTTGGGAAATCTAATTTCGCCGAAAACGGCAAAGCGGTTAAATTTCATGTGTAACTTTTTCTGTAGATCAATTTTCGTATAGAAATCGCCCCGATCCGAGATCGTACCGAAAAGTTACGGCTGATTTTACCAAAGCATACGCATACGGCAAAATCCCGACCCCGGCAGTAGATCCCATCTACTATTGCACATCTAATGCGCTTGGCGTATGACCCTGGATTTCGATTTGACCAATCATATTGATCTTCCCTCACTGCAACTGGATTTACGTGTATCACTTAACTCCGATGGCGGAAACCGACCGGTAGGAGTATGTCGTTACACTACATTGCAGCAAGGGCACGAAATCAGGACATAGATCAAACAGAGAACTCGCATATCTCCATATGCACACATCCCGAATCCAAAACTAAGCAGCTACGGCTCTGATACCACTGTTGGGATACGAGGTAGGCTACACTAGCGCAAATCAAAATTTCTACCGCGTATAACCAGGAAGAACTGTCGTATAAGGATCACGGGATTACCACTCGACGCACTACTGGTGCGGAAGATATAGATATGCGTCGGTGCAGTGAAGACGATCACGTAGTCGTACGTAGTCGATCACGTCCAGCAGCTCCTCAACAGCTCGTCCACGTGCAGCAAGATCGCCTCCGGTGCCGCGGCTCGTCGTCGGCTCGTCGTGGCTCGTCGGCGGCTCGTCGATGGCTCGTCCAAGTGCTGCAGGCGCAACACCTCCAAGGTATCCACACGTGCAGGGAGGAAGCGTCGCAAGCCGGATTGCTAGATCCGCGAGTTGCAACAGGCGAGGGCGTGGGAGGCGCGGCAGGTGTGTTTCGCCAAAAGGTGTAAACCCTAGGGCGCCCCCACCCCTCTATTTATAGAGGTTCCTGATGGGCCTCTGAATCCGAGGCCCATTAGTACTCCTAAACCTAATCCAACTCGGATCAGATCCGAATTGGGCTTCCAGCCCCTTAAGTGTGTGACCCTATGGGTTCGGATACGTATAGACATGGCCCGAGTACTCCTACTCGGCCCAATAGTCGGTAGCGGCCTCTAGCAAGACGTGCCAACTCCTATACGCACACGAAGATCATATCAGACGAACCATCACAACATAATATACATGCTATTCCCTTTGCCTCACGATATTTGGTCTAGCTTCAAGCCGACCGCTCTTTCTCGATCCTGTGATTCGGAATCCCTTTGTAGGTTAACTCTTAACCGTACGTAGCATGGCCATGCATTTTAAGATCCGATCACTCGAGGGGCCCAGAGATATCACTCTCAATCAGAGAGGGGCAAATCCCATCTTGATTGACCATATCTCATAGCATGCTTCTTGACAAACCCGAAAGCTACCTTTATAACTACCCTGTTACGGCGTAGCGTTTGATAGCCCCTAAGTAGGTCGATCCACATCTAGAATACATGCGACAATCTCAGGTCTAAGGACAAAGCGTATATGTTGTTTAAAGAGAGAACTACTTCTCGTGTTGGGTCAGTCCTAACACATGTCTCCACATGTGTCCACATTATTAGTTCAACATCTCCATGTCCATGACTTGTGAAACATAGTCATCAACTAATACATGTGCTAGTCTAATATTCATGTGTGTCCTCACATGAACTCCGACTAGGGACAACTTTAGAATAACCATACAAGTAAAGAGTTTCACATACAATTCACATAATTGCAAATCAATTCAAGTAGCCTTTAATGGATATTCAATGAACACAATATACAAATCATGGATACAAATGGAATATCATCATCTCTATGATTGCCTCTAGGGCATACCTCCAACAGTCTCCCACTTGCACTAGAGTCAATCTAGAAGGTACCTAATACCCATAGCTCTTACATGCGCATCATGCTTAGCCTGCGGGAGTGGTTTTGTCAACGGATCAGAAATGTTCAGATCCGTGTGTATTTTGCATATCTTGATCTCACCCCGGTTAACGAAGTCTCGAATGAGATGAAATCGCCGCATTACGTGTTTGTTCTTCTGGTGGTTCCTTGGCTCCTTTGCTTGCGCAATTGCCCCATTGTTATCACAGTAGAGATTCAATGGGCTGGACGCATTCAGAAACACACCAAGCTCAATGAGGAAATTCCTTATCCAAACACCTTCCTTCGCGGCTTCCGAAGCCGCGATGTACTCGGCTTCTGTCGTAGAATCGGCCACCGTCTCCTGCTTGGAACTCTTCCAACTAACAGCACCACCATTCAGCGTGAACACAAATCCTGATTGTGACTTTGAATCATCTCTGTCGGTTTGGAAACTAGCATCGGTGTAACCTGTTACAACGAGCTCCTCCTCACCTCCATAGACGAGGAACATATCTTTAGTCCTTCTCAAGTACTTAAGAATGTTTTTCACCGCTGTCCAGTGACTCTCACCTGGATCAGATTGGTGTCTGCTTGTCATACTTAGCGCATATGAAACATCTGGGCGAGTACTTATCATTGCATACATGATAGATCCAATAGCCGAGGCATATGGCACTCTACTCATGCGATTCCGCTCATCAGCAGTCGAAGGACACTGAGTCTTGCTGAGATGTATGCCATGTGACATAGGCAAGAACCCTTTCTTTGCCTCTTCCATGCTGAACCGCTTCAACACTTTGTCAATGTAAGTATCTTGGCTTAAACCTATAAGCCTTCTCGATCTATCTCTATAGATCTTAATGCCCAGAATATATGAACACAATATACAAATTATGGATACAAATGGAATATCATCATCTCTATGATTGCCTCTAGGGCATACCTCCAACACTGAGATTGTCGCATGTACTCAAGATGTGGATCGACTTACTTATGGGCTATCAAACGCTACACCGTAACTGGGTAGTTATAAAGGTAGCTTTCGAGTTTGTCAACAAGCATGCTGTGAGGCATGGTCAGTCAAGATGTAATTTGGCCCTCTCTACTTGAGAAAGATATCTCTGGGCCCCTCGAGTGATCGGATCCAAAAATGCAAGGCCATGCACGGTTTCGGCCATATCTCCCTCATACGACATCAAAACGAGACGTTCTTTGATGCATTGGAATGGGGACGACGACGCCGTTCTTTTGGTTTTGGTCCTAGCTCTAGAAGGTTCATGGATCATTGTGACCAAGACAAGGTGGTGCGTCACCAGCTTTGCACCAACTTGGCCTTCTATCGTGTTAGGCCTTAAGTCCAAGTTGTGGGCACCCCCTTCCTGATCACCCCCAACCCTAGTTCACCCCTTTTGATATAAACTTAGTAGCTGTTGCATTAGAAATGCGGGTTTTGTTTAGTTCTAGTTTTCCTTTGAGAAACTGAGATTGATTCGTTGTAACTGTGGCGACAAGTCCTTTTACAGTAATCCAGGGCCCCTGTTCTTGTTCTCCTCGAATGTGTCGATTAGTCCTTTCGAATTGAGAGCTTGAACCCTTCTTACTTCATTCATATCTGCAATATCAGATTGCGTGTTTACACTTTCTTACTTGTGTCCTTCGATTCGCTTGCAGGGAAAGTCTTCTCAGCGAGGTTAATCAAGTTGTACTTGGTTGATAACCAAAGGAGCAGCGGTGTAGCAGTTGAAGGGATTCGAATCATGTCTTATTAGAAGCCTGGATCGTCAACGTCGAGTCTCCACCAATCAAATTTACCATTACCTTTCGGAAGATTGGGCCAGTGCTACATCAAGTGGTATCAGAGCTTCCAGGTTACCCGTGAGGTATACTATTGTGTTTCCCCTTTAGATTCAGTTCGTGTCCAACACCTATTGTCCACAAGAAGTCCAAAAATATTTACGCTTTCTGCTGTCCTATCGCCTTTTTAGCCTTTGCAATTTCCATTTCAGATTCGCTTTGTTGAGTTTGTGTCCGTAGTCATGTCTTCTTGCTCGTTTAGTATGTTTGTGGTCGTAATTTCAACCACCCGACACTGTTTGATTGTTTCCGTTGCTATCCCATCCACCTTTACCCAAACAACAAGTCGAGCCCCCACATTACATGACTTACCCCGCTAGCCGCCTTGTGTGAACTCTCGCCTCGCAATCCCTAGATAGGTTGCAAGCCGCATTGTGTCACCTTTGCATCGCAGCCCTTCTTGATTCATGTGGCGAATACCTATTGCTGCATACCAGGGAAGTTTGTGCTCCTATATTGCTTGCGGAGAAGCTTGTCCCAACCGTGATTGGTGTTGGAAGGATAGGGAAGCTTTGCCCTAGCCGCTACCGCCTTCCCAGCCGCGTTGTGCCTTGCCGAAAACCCGATTCGGGCGACCTTCCTTAAAATAGGCATAACTTTTCGCTCGGAACTCCAATTGGGGTGAATTTTTTTCAAATTTTTAGAACAAAAAGTTACACATACAATTCAACTCCTTTGGCATTTTTTCAACTCTCAACTTCCCTAAAAAAATTAGGAAGTGAAAGTTTTCAAGCCTCTAAGAGTTGTTGCACGGTTTTCAGCAAATGTGCCTATTTTTCTGTAGACCACATCACACCTCTGTTTAAGGTGCAAATTTTTGTGGTTCCATCTTGTGTGATTCCTATTAAGAGAAAAATCTCAAAAAATAGTTGAGAAAAATAAAAAAGTGGATTCCTACTAGTCCTAGAGGGAAAAGAATTAAAACAATCGCATGAGTTGCTGGTTGCTTGTTCTTTGAGTTCTATCCACCGTCGCTCATTCCATCTTGTTGTGCTACATCTGGGAACACGTCTTAGCCAGCAACTATGACTTGTACTTTGGATACTTATTGAACTTTGCTAATCTGCTTCGGCTATTATTTTTCCTTGCTACCATATTGTGCCTGCCCAAAGCTCCACATATACTTCTGTTAGTACAGGTTCACCTTGCAACTGTTACACCCAAGCTTGACAACCGATTGTAATGCCCTGTTGGCTTTGGTAAGAACACTTGCAAGACGGTAGTGAGCCATTTGAGATACCGCTTTCCACTTTCACCACCACCCATTAGTTGCTAGTTGATAGGGATAATACTTTAGTATTGTCTTTTGCTGTCTTCTAACCATGTCAGGGAAACGGAAAGGAGTGGAGTCCCCTTTGGACTTCAATGAGTGTGTGTCCAAGGACGAGCTTACGAAGCTTCTTGCTGACCAGCGCACCTACATCGACGGGAAGTTTGATGACTTGATTTGCAACATTAACATTCTGGTTACCCGGATTGAACATGTTGAGCAACGACCTACCCCAGTGTCGCCACGCCAACCCACCCCTCATGATGATGGTTTGGAGGATGATGATGATGCTGATTTTCATAATGATGCACGTGACATGGACCGTCTTCGGCGTAATCGTCATGGTATGGGAGGAAATAATCATCACCGTGCTAATAATGATCCTTTTGCTAAAACTAAATTTACCATGATTCATTTTGCTGGTAATGCTGATCCTGAGGCTTATTTAGATTGGGAACTTGCTGTTGAACAAAAATTTAATTCTCATTTAGTTCCTGCTGAGCATAGAGCTAGGCTTGCTACTAGTGAGTTTACTGGTTTTGCTCTCTTTTGGTGGAATGATCTTTGCAATAATAATAATGCCACTGCTGTACCTCAGACTTGGAATGTTTTAAAACAACGTATGAAATCTTGTTTTGTTCCTCCTTATTACCAACGTGATTTGCATATGAAACTGCAAACTCTAAAACAAGGTGAAAAGGGAGTAGAAGAATATTATCAGGAATTGCTCATTGGCCTAGCACGTTGTGATATACATGAGAATGATGAAGATACTTGTGCTAGATTTTTTGGTGGTTTGAATTGTGATATATAGGATATTCTTGATTATGAAGATTGGAACAGGTTCAACCACTTATATCATCTTACTCTTAAAGCTAAAAGAGAAGTACAGGGACTTCATCAACAACACACTTTCAGGTCCAACCCTGGAAGATCTTTTCTGCAATAGCGTTCTAATGTCGACAAGCCCAAGGCTTCTGTTGCCCAGCCACCAGTGACACCGTCTGCTACTACACATACTTCCGAGGTGAGAAATTTGTCTCCTGTGCAGTCCCAACCGCAGAAGAAAGCTATGGCCCCTGGTGCATCATCGAACAGCTCCAACAAAATTGTGTGCCACCGCTGCAAGGGCATTGGACATGTCATGAAGGATTGCCCAAATCGTCGTGCTTACATAGCCACCGCTAATGGAACAGGATATGTAAGTGCTAGTGATGTTGAAGATGAATTGGTTCTTGCTACTAACATTGTCGCAGATGAAGTGACTAACGAGGAGGAGGTTGCCATTGATTCTCTGGCTGCCTCGGCGGGTTATAAGAGCCTTCTTGTGCAGCGGGTGTTGACTTTCCAACTGGGACATGAGGAAGAGAAGCTCAAACGCCGGAATTTGTTGCACATGTTTCTCATCGTCAAGGATCGTTGTGTTCTCACCATTATTGATAGTGGGAGTTGCAACAACTTGGTGAGTTCAGATCTGGTCGAGAAACTTGGTTTGACCACACGTGCGCACCCACATCCGTACCACCTACAATGGTTCAACAATAGTGGTAAGACAAAGGTAACTAGATCAGTGTGCGTGCATTTTTCTATTGTCTCGTATAATAACTATGCTGATTTTGATGTTGTACCTATGCACGCATGCTATATTTTGTTAAGTCATCCATGGGAATTTGATGTTAATGCTTTACACCATGGTAGAACTAATAAATATACTTTTATACATCAAAATAGGAATATTACTTTCCTTCCTTTATCTCCTGCGGATATCAGGAAACATCATAACGAGTTTGCTGAAATTGTTAAGAATGATCATTCATTAGTTCCATCTCATGCTACACATCATGGGATTAAGTTAAAAGCGGGTGTTTATCTTGCCACCACTACTGCTACTGCTGCCTTATGTGATAATCATGATGCACCTTGCTAGACTATGCTTTTGTCGAGATGTTTGTTTTACCGATAATCCTATGTCTCGTACTTTGCATCCTGTGGTGCCTCACCTTTTGCAGGAGATTGATGATGGGATGGAGTCGAGGAAGACTCCAATTTAAGAAGGGGAGGATGATGAGGACATCACCATGCTGGACACGCACGAGTCATGGTCTTCCCCAAGTTACAATTCGTCACCAACTTGGTCGTCGTATTCGTTTCAGATTCAAACGACACCCCTGCACGGTTTTGGCCATATCTCCCTCAAACAATATCGAAATAAGGCATTCTTTAATGCATTGGAATGGGAACAACGACGCTGTTCTTCTGGTTCTAGTCCTAGCTCTAGAAGGTTCGTGGATCATTCTGTGTGACCACAACAAGGTGCTGCATCACCAATTTTGGGCCAACTTCGCCTTGTATCCTGTCGGGTCTTAAGCCCAAGTTGTGGGTGCCCCCTTTCTAGTCACCCCCAACCCTAGTTTGCCCCTTTTGATATAAACTCAGTAGCCACCGCCTTAGAAACTCGGGTTTTGTTTAGTTCTAGTTTTCCTTTGAGAAACTGAGATTGATTCGTTGTAACTGTGGCGACAAGTCCTTTTACAGTAATCCAGGACCCCTGTTCTTGTTCTCCTCAACTATGTCGATTGGTATTTTTGAATTAAGAGCTTGAACCCTTCTTACTTCATTTATATCTGCAATATCAGATTGTGTGTTTACACTTTCTTGCTTGTGTCCTTCGATTCGCTTGCAGGGAAGCCTTCTCGGCGAGGTCAATGAAGTTGTGCTTGGTTGATAAGCAACAGAGCAGCGGTGTAGCGGTTGCAGGGATTCAAATCGTGTCTGATTAGAAGACCGGATCATCAACGTCGGGTCTCCACCAATTGACTTTATCATTACCTTTCGGAAGATCGGGCCAGTGCTACATCAGAATTTGCCCCTCTCTACTTGAGAAAGATATCTCTGGCCCCTCGAGTGATTGGATTCGGAAATGCATGGTCATGCTACATGAGGTTAAGAGTTAACCTAGAGAGGGATTTTGAATCACAGGATCAAGAAAGAGAGGTCGGCTCGAAGCTAGACCAAATATCGTGAGGCAAAGGGAATAGCATGTACATGATCTTGTGATGGTTCGTCTGATATGATCTTCGTGTGCGCATAGGAGTTGGCACGTCTTGCTAGAGGCCGCTACTAACTATTGGCCAAGTAGGAGTACTCGCGTCATGTCTATGCGTATATGAACCTATAGGGTCGCATACTTAAGGGGCTGGAAGCCCAATGAGGATATGATCCGAATTGGACCAAGTTTGGGAGTACTAATGGGCCTTGGACCTAGAGGCCCATCAGGGACCCCTATATATTGAGGGGTGGGGTGGCTTAGGGTTTCACCCCTTTTTGGCCGAACCTCAGCTGCGCCCCCCCCCCCCCCACACACACACACACACCCTCGCCTTGTTGCACTCGTGGACCTAGCAGTTCGGCTTGTAACACTTCCTCCCTGCACGTGTGGATATCTTGGAGGTGTTGCATCTGCAGCACTTGGACAAGCCACCGCACGAGAGCTTGACAAGCTGACGAGGAGCTTGACGAGCCGCCTCATGAACAGGACGCCGCTACACGTGGACGAATTGCTGAGGAGCTGCTGGACGTGGACGTGTTCGACTACACTGTGGCGACGTGTGATCAACTACACTGCCCTGACGCGCTTCATCAACTTCCGCATCTGCGCATCTAGTGGTAATCCTGCGATCCATATACGGCAGTTTTCTTGGTTTACGCGGTAGAAAATTTTGTTTTGCACTAGCGTAGCCTACCTCGTATCCCTTCAAAAACCTATGCAATAAGGTTAAAAAAGACAAAAAATCAGCATCAACTTACCTCCTATAACCTCCAACTCCAAGGAAACCAAGTTGAAAACTTTACCCCACCTTTTTCGCTTCAATTCGCCCCTCTCGTTTTGTAGGTGTGGGTGATCTTTTTGCCCGCCCCTAGAAAAAATGGAGCATCCCTACAAATCTTTTTTTAATAGTGGCTATGCTCATTCTTCATCTCACTGGCAAGGCAGAGGTTGGTGGCGGGGGGTGGGGGTGCAGATTGGGGGTAGCGGGAGCGATGGATTGGGAGGGAGCAGTGCAAACATGAGACGAGAGACGGGGGAGGAAGAAGATAACAAGAGTGGATCCATGTAAAGGTATATTTCTGATTTTTTTTGGCAAAATGGACGTTTTGGTCCCTCAACTTTGCTACGAGGGTCAAGTTCGTCCCTTAATTTTGAAATCGACCAATCTAGTCCATCAACTTTTGTTTTTGCCTCAAACTCATCCTTGTGCCCATGTGGGAGCTCCATTTTGACATGAGACTAATATGAAATGTTCTTTTTGCCCTTGGTTCCTTCTTCCTCCCTTTAATTTCCGTCGTTAAGTACAATAACAGTATGATCCAAACCAAATATGAGCATATAAATATTTATATGTATTTACTGAGAGAGTATGAATACATATACGGAGGATGTATATTGTACAAGGAGTATGTGAGCACATGCTAATTTTAGAGTATGCCTACATATGTTGAGTTGTATATATACAAAAGAGTATGAGTAAATATTTATTTGAGTACGTAAATTTTTCATATGAATTTGTACAAGCACATGCATAACTTTAAAAAGTATTAGTACATATATTTTTTAGAAACCATATTATGTGTTAGTTAATAAATATATTTTTGCATGCATATATTAAGGGAATATTTAGCACATACATATTTAGTTTATATTTAGTTTACATGAGTGAAGGGCAAAAAAGACTTTCGCATTAGTCTCATGCTAACAAAGTGCACCATATCAATACAAGAACAAGTTTGAACAAAAACGGAAGTTGAGGGACGACCTTGATCCTCGTGTCAAAGTTAAGAGACCAACATGCCTATCTTACTCTTTTTCACGGTAGTATGTGCGGAGGGTCGGAGGGTCTCGACGGAATGTTATCCCGAGACCCCTCTCGGCGTATTTGCTTCCATATACAAATATTCGGTAGTCACATGCCTCGATTTTTACATGCTTGTTATCTTTGATCACTTTATTTTCTGTAGGACTCGTTTCGTGAAGAATACCTAATGCCTGGTAATTAACATCAGAATATACGTACTAATATGTTTTGTCACCAATTGACTCTCTTATCTATTCAGCAAAGCTAAAAAACTAAGGTTGTCCGCCACAATCGGACTCTTTCAACAAGAAGCCATTCAATCTATTGGGACTTAATAAAGGACATGGACTGCAATATCTATCCAATCAATCTATTGTCGCAATTTATTTCGAGTAATTTTGGATAATGAGCACATACGCATCATCTATCCGAGCTAGGAAGAAAATCCAAGAAGCATTTAAAGCTTTAAACCATGGATCAATTTTCTTAAGAACAACTATGGTCCTGTTTGTATCCGCTTATTTCCCGCTTATTGGTGGAAATAAGCGATAAACCCATCCAAACGCCTTGCTTATTTCCCGCTTGTCACGTAAGCCGCTTAGTTGAAAATCTAGAATAGAACTAGCACCCAGCTTATCTCGTACGCGGGTCTGGAGACGCTTCTGGGGCAAGCGGACCATTTTTCGCCCAGGTACCCTCGGGCAACGACGCCTCCAGGCGTCCGCCCCCGCGCCTCCCGCAACCGCCACCGCTCCAGATCCCGCCGCCGCCGCTCGGGTCGCCCGTCCCGCCTCCCTACCTTCGCCGGGCTTGGCCCCCACCGCGCCTCCCGCAACCGCCGTCGCTCCTGCAGATCCCGCCGCCGCCGCTCGGGTCGGCCGGCCCACCTCCCTACCTCCGCCAGCCGCCCCTGCCAGGCCCCCGCCACGGGCCGCCCCTGCTGCCTACGCTCCGCCCCCGCCGCGGGCCGCCTGGGCGCCGCCCCCGCCGCCGGACGCCCCTGCCCCCTGGGATCCAGCCCCGCCGGCGGACGCCCCTGCCACCGGACGTCCCTGCCGCCTGGGCGCCGCCCCCACCGCCTCTCCTGGAACCTTGTGCTCATCAGACGTTGATAGAAAGCTTAAGGTTAGCAACAGACTATCTATTACCAAATTGCAGCTTGAAGCCTTTGTGTACTACTTTTCCCACATAGCAAAATTCAGAAGTTGGGCGCTGTTTCCTTTCTTAACAATGAAAGGTGGAGCAGCTAACTAAAGTTTTTGAAAAATAAGAAAGGTTTCCATTACCACAAGGAGTTGTGCAATTTAAAAAAATCTTTTGAATAATGAAAGGTGAAGCGATGGAGTTAATACTGAATACTTAACAAGTTAAGAATAACATAAGGGTGCAAAAAAATAGAAGTTATTACACAGTATGATACAATAATGAAAACATACCCCCAATGTAGCTTCCTTTTGTCCCTTGACAGGGGTTGTGCAGGATCCTGTACATATATGGTGATAAAACCATCATGGTTATTGCATGAAGTCACAACTGTGGGGTATAATTAAAGTAAGATGAGGACTCCTAACGATATCTAAACTGTAGTCAATTAAATATGGAGTATCATAGAGGGTGCAAAGTTGACTCTGTTAACCACCTAATGGCAACCAAGTATGCTCAATGGCATATCAAAGTTAGAGTACTTGCAATTTGCCAAACCTGTCTATTAATTCAATTAACTACATTTCTTTTTCACAACTTATGCGTAACCTTTCTACTTGGTAGTTTAAATGAAGTCATTAATTCTTTTTTCATTTTGCATTGGAGTCTCTTTGGAGCTGTATGATGATGGAGTAGCTCATAACAATTTTATGCATGCGTGCAGTTGCTACGGAGGATCTGGATCGCTGTAGCTGTTACGACTGCAAGGCCGCCAACAAATAGCAAGGTAAAATTTGTATCACTTCTTGATGGATTGCTAAAATGACAGATTGTGGGTTGTATGGTCAGTGAACAAGCTCGTAGATTTGTATTTAATTCTACACTACTGTAATCAAATTTTAGATGGAAAAGTCGTCAAAGATTGTGGCAAAATGGGATTCATTTGCCGCGAAAGCTTTCAATGACATTTGTGTGGAAGAAGTACTTGCTTATAATCGGACGCAGCAATGTTTGAATGCGGTAGTATATGCAAACCTTCTTAGAAAGTTTTATGAGCGTACCAAGAGGCCATACGGTGAGAGTCAAATGAAGAATAGGTGGGATATATTGAAAAAAATGTATACCCAATGGAAGACTTTGAACTTGAGATCAACCGGATTGGGAAGAGATCCTGTTACTGGTTGTATTGTGGCTGACGATGAATGGTGGGAAGAACAAAATAAGGTGAGCCCACTAACAATCATACTAGAGATATAGTTCACATATACGTTGTTTGTTTTTTTTCAATTGGAGTATAATAGCATGCTATTTTGGTGATATTTTATAGGCTATGCCAGGTTGTATCCGGTTCAGAACAGCTCCACTTAAATATGAGGATCAGATGCGAATCATGTTTGAATCGGTCATTGTTACAAATGAAACTTCATATGTTCCAAGTGGTGATGGAAATATTGATGTTGATGAACATGATGTTGTTGATGTTGAGGGCAACAATGATAGGGAGGCACATAAGGCCCCATCCAGTTCTGAGCGGAGGGCTTCAAAAAGGCCAGCTCCTAGTTCCCCTAAAGGAAAGAAGAAGAAGACTTTTAGAGACCAGTGCATGAAGCGGTTGGTCGATGCATATGAGTTGAAAGCTCAAAGTAGTAAACATTCAGCTACTTCACAAGTTGTTGATCACGTTAGAGATGAGATTGGAAGTATGTTGGAGCAAGTCATTAACGATGGGGCTAAGGAGGGGAGTGATGAACACTTCTATGCCACACAACTTCTTCAAAAAAAAGGAAAACTGTGATGTGTTCATTACATTGAAGACACCAAATGGGAGGTTGAATTGGCTGAGGAGGGCTTGGGAGATAAGGAAGAAGCACTAGGGTGTTGCATTAGTGTGCCATTTCTCTTTCATTTCTCTTATGTTGTGTGAGATATAATTTCAATTTTCTAAGTATGCTGTGTGAGACTATGAACCTTCTATTAGTTGTGTTGTAACAATAAAAATTCATCTGATGACTTGGTTAGTGCTTTTTGACAGGCTTGCATTTGTTTTGACGAGTACCTCTAGTGCAACTAGTGAATGTGAAGGCAATAGTGATTCTATTCATACCATGGATGTTGATGAATCTGATGGCACTGATGATGATTACATAGTGGCAATGCTTGGTCTGGACTACATGGCATCATCTGGTATGAACAAGAAGAAGATTACTACTACGATAGCAAGGATGACTGGAATACAGTGCGTTGAGTTGCAACTACAAGATCAAGTGGAGTGCTTTAACATGTTCAGAATGAGGAGGTCAGTTTTCTTAAGCCTTCATGACACTTTGGTGCAAGATTATGGATTGAGATCAAGTAGACAATTTTGTAGCAAGGAAGCACTAGGAATGTTTCTATGGGCTTGTGGTGCACCTCAATCTTTTAGGCAATGCAAGAATAATTTCCATCGCTCATTAGAAACTGTGAGTAGAAAATTTGAAGAGGTTCTTGAATCTATCATGAGATTAGCTGTTGACATTGTGAGGCCTAAGGATCCATAATTTTCTACTATTCATCCTAAACTACAAGAACCAAGGTTTTGGCCTCATTTCAAAGATTGCATAGGAGCAATAGATGGTACCCATATACCCGTAACTGTGCCATTAGCTGATCAATCGAAATACATTGGTCGGCATGGGTATCCTTCACAAAATGTCATGGCGGTATGTGACTTTGATATGCGGTTCACATTTGCTGTCACTGGTTGGCCTGGTTCTGTCCATGATACTCGTGTATTATTGGACACGCTTCTCACGTACGAGGATCAATTTCCACATCCTCCCGATGGTAAGGATGAGTTATGTTGCAATTTATTTTTCAGGGAATATTTGGTCATTGTGATATAACATATAAATATAACATGCAAGCAAGTACTGTCTTGTTGACTCTGGATATCCTAATAGAAAAGGATTTCTTGCACCCTACAAGGGATAGAGGTATCATGTTTCTGAATGGCAGCATGGTCAGCATCCGGTAGGATTGAAAGAAGTGTTTAATCATGCACATTCATCCCTTAGAAATGTGATTGAGCGATCATTTGGAGTTCTAAAGATGAAGTGGTGCATTCTCTTGAATTTGCCCAGTTATCCGGTTAACAAGCAGTCGAAAATTATAGTTGCTTGTATGGCCCTTCACAATTTCATCAGAGATAGTGCCATACATGACGTGCATTTTGAAGAGGATTTTGAGGAAGATGGTGGTAATCCAACCCAACCTAGCACAGATGGTGGTGGTGGTGCTTTAGGAGATGATATTGATATGGGTGCATTGCATGATGCTATTGCTGTCGCTATGGTTTCGTGGTTCGTTGTTGTACCCATGATGGATGTTTCCATACTAGACCGATCTATCATATGAATTTTATATTATTGTAATGTAATTTCTATTTAACATACTCCAAAGGCATTACAATTATTGTCTTCTCCTCAGATTCACAATAAAAATGAGCTATTATCAGCCTTAGGGGCATTCAGGTCAATTTACCAACCTGGACAGACAATCGACACAAAATAATAAGGATTGCCAAACACCCTGCTTATTCAGACAGCAGATTCTCCAGGCAGCAGGCTTATCAGATAAGCTTGCTTGCCAGATAAGCGAGTTCCAGAAAAGCGTATACAAACAGGGCCTATGGCTAACGAATCGTCAACCTGAACTTCTCATTGAGTGTATGGCAAACCACGCATTTTCCATCAGTATTTGCAAGCATAGCGCAACAACAACCGAGATACAAGAAAACAGAACAAAGGCGAGGCATGACTCGGACCCAAAACAACCAGTCAACCACCAACGATATGATGCCGATTAGAGCTGCCACCGAATAACCTGCTTGCTACTTCGTGGAAATTGCGCTACCATGCCACCCCTCATAGCTACGCTGCTCTGTCGCTGCCCAAGGAGCCATCAATGGAGTGGGGTCTAATTAAGGGCAAACAAAAATATGTAAGCCAAAGCTCCCCGGATACAATGATCTCCCATGAAGCTGATAATAACATCTTTTGTGTATTTTTCACACCACCTCATAGGGAGGAAACAACGAAGGGGATGGGAGAAGAGGTAGAAACTTGACCTGACATTTGATACAATGGCACCACCAACAAGGAGATTGTTGGACAGAACAAAGATGCCAAATGAGGATATTTGTCTAACAGAGGGGCCGCCTGCAACCAATGATGGCCAGGCCCCATAAAGAAGTGTCACACCCAATGTTGAAAAATTTTAGAAACATGAGAAAATTGTTGACAGGACTTTGTAGTCAAGGGTGGTTGTAAAATACTCTGTGTGACAAGAAAATTCCCTATTTGATACCAGTAAAGTTACTGATTCCTTCATTGGCCCTTCAAAGTTTGAACTTCCAAGTCTGAATTTCATTCTCAATTTGACACTTCCATCCAATGTGTTAGCTATTGCCATCAAGATGTGACAAATTTTTGACATATAGACCAGAATACCGTTGTGAAGGTTGAAGCAAAACAGACCGGTGGCTCCGCCACGCATGGCAATCGCTGGGCACGTGCATCCTGGGTAGCGCAGGCCACTCACGTCCAGGAGGCGCAGCCGCGCGGGCCATGGAAGGTGACGGGGCCGCGGGGGACGCAGACCTTGCGCGGCCATGGAGGGCGACAGCACGCAGGATAGCAAGGAAGTAGAGGGCGTGTCGTTGCCGGCCAGGGCTGTTCGCTACCGAAGAGCGAAGAGGCCGAGAAGAACGATGCGGAGGGTGGTCGGACGTTCATCGAATTCCTGGCATTCGTGGAGGGGCGGCAGCAGCGGCGCGCGGCGTCATCCGTGGTGGTGTCATCAAGCTCCCTGACAGACAAGTTGCATGAGTGCAGCACTGGCGGAAGCAAGCAAGAGAAAGGAGAAAAGTTTGGTTGTACCACCGAACAGAGGTAATTTGTTTTTAGTAACCCTCACTTATGAAAGTACAAGTTGTGGTATCTGACACCTCCACACATACCTAACACGGACATCAGTTCCCAACATATGTTGAGGCTACAACAGTTCAGAAAAATTTCTAAAAAATCCCCCCGAAATCCGTTTCCGAAGGAGATCGAATCTGGGACCTCCTACTGAGGCTGGTGCCAGTGAGGCTTCTGGTGACCAACTGGTCCCGGACCCATTCACGACAGAGCGTAATTTGTTCAGTCCAAGTAGAAGTAATAGATTAGCAACCGCAGGAGAGCAAAGCTAGGCCAGGCAGGCTTCAGTCCGTCCAGTCTGATTGAGTCTCCAGCGTTGCTGCTGAAACTAATGTACTGCCAGAATCTGATTACATGCTTGATTTTTAGGAGCCTTTTTACTGTATGCATGGATTTGTCAACCTTGCTGATTAACTTGTGCCACAATATTGCTACATGCTTGCATAAAAAAAGATACCGACTATCAAATGATGTTCAAAATGACGCCCAAACAAAACCCTTAAGTGAAAAATACATCTTTCTAAAATAAAATTGCATTGGTTACTATCATGGGTAAATGGTCTTTTCAACTGACAACTAACACTGTTACTCCTTAAAATGGACGGAAGTGTTAAATTCGGAATAAAATTTAGACTTGGTGCCAAATAAAGAAGTTAAAAATTTTGAGAGAAGGAATCACTATCTTTACCAGTGTCGAATAGGGAATTTTCCAGGGTGGAGCCAGAAGTAGCCTGCACCCCGGGCTGACTTTGTAGTGTGCTATAGTTGGTCTCTAACGAAAGAACGTACAATCAGCCTCTCAGTGAGTCAGTAGTGAGTAGTAACTTGATGCAACACGGCTAATCCTAGGCTTCTGGACCTTGTTTCATAAGTAAAATCACACATGTTAAGCTCTCTAGACTAGTTATCAACACACATGGACACATGGTGTTACAAAGCATTGCCAAGGTTGGACCCGGCTGCAGCCCAGCCCACCTAGCTCGGGTCATAGATCCGCCCCTGATCTTTTCTACAGATATGTTGTAAACAGCACTGAAGCTCTACAAAATGATGAAGGACCAGTTTGGCACAGCTCCTCTCCTCCGGCTTCACCTACTGTAGCGCAACTGTAGCAAGGAGCCGGTGAAGCCTCAAAAACTGGTTCCACCGGCTCCTTCTCTCCTCCAGTTCATTTTTTTAACCTGTAGTAAGGAGCCGGAGCCATTTTGACATCACACAGTAGTGCTACAGTTACGAAGAAGCCGGAGTAGCGCTACAGTTACAAAGGAGCCGGAGCCGAAACTAGCAGAAGCCCGGCCAAACTGGGCCCGAAGTCTAGCTCCTGTACTACGGCCGAGGCACGAGTTTTTGAATAGAACAGAGAACCATGCGTACCATAATTCACTCTAGCTTTAAATTACAGAGATAAAAATGAAGTGGACTTTTTTCCGTAATTTTACTATTGATGACTAAATGAGATTAACTTCTGTACAATTTTAACGAGCTTATGGACTTACAGGATGATCACGTGTTTTATCCGGTGTATTGTTCACTTACAAGACGATCTGGTGTTTTATCTTGTGAGTGTATTTTGCACCACTTCGTTTTGATCAATAGAGCAAGCTTCTACAGAACAGATAAAAAACTACAGCTACTAGCTAATCACTCAGTCAGAACTGAGATCAGGCAGCACTACTCACGTACGCGTACGGGAAATGGAATAAACAAAAAGCCATAACCATTGATCAATGATCACTGTAGCATGCAGCCAAGGGAGAAGAAACGACGACGTAGAGGACGGTCCTCTCAAGTAAAAGAAAACCAATATCGGAATGTCCTGTTCGGTAAAAAATGAGATGGAAATCAATCCGATGTGTTTAGAAAATAAACAGACAGGACTATCCTGTCAGTTTATACTTCAACTCTTTGTACTTTTGGCTTAACTTTTCAATTTAAACTCTAGTTTTATGATCTTAGACTCTTATAGAAGCTTGTGCAGAGCTCCTACAAAAATTTATTAAGATTCATATAATTTATAAGAGTAGTTCTGGCTTTACAAAACTAGAAAGAGACAAATAAATTGGACCTTTCTAATAAATTTTTATAGAGCTGTAAAGGACATAATCCATCTCATTTAACTATCAAATATTTTTTCTGGAAAAAAGTCTGTCTCATTTCTCTCTTTGTTCTATTACAAAGAGAGGATTGGACTTTTTTAAGAACCTTTTACTTAGGGAAATTATTCTTATGATTTTTGGACTCTGTGAAGGGCTCTAAAAGATTATAAAAATTGATCTCATCCTATCATCCAATTTATTCCTCTTTTTAAATTTATGTGCATGCTTTTTAATCAACATGCATTTTCACTATGGAAAATATGCAGGGAGTTAATTTAGTAAAAAGCTAATTTGTAATCCATGAATATATATGATTTTTGCCAGGTTTTAGGAACATATCTAGATGCCAAACAGCTTAGGTGAAAACCCAATTATATCTTTATGGGAAGAAATGGGTTGAGCATGGTTTATAGCATCTACTACCTCCATATTCACTTTGACTTTTGATCACAATGTATACGTCTTATTCAAAAAATTATGTAATTATCATATATTCTTTTATTACTTACTTTATTATGAATGGTACTTTAAATATAACATATCTTGTGTCTTACTTTATTATGAATGGTACGCTAAACATAACTTATCTTTTCGTATATTTATAATAATATTTTAAATAAGACGAATGGTCAAATGTTGTGAGCAAAAGTTAATAGCGATAAATATAAGCAGTAGAATTTTTAGAAGCTTTCAAAGCAATTTTTTTGTTAGAGCGATTCGTAGGCTCATATGTTTTGTTTTGACTCTTTCCGTTCACGCTTCCAGCTCACATGCTGATGTAGCACTGACCCGATCTTTCGAAAGATAGTGATAAATTTGATTTGATGGAGACTCAACGTTGAAGATCCGGCTTCAAATCAGACACAATTCGAACCCTACAACCGCTACACCTTTGCTCCATTGGTTATCAACCAAGCACAACTTGAATGACCTTACCGAGAAGACTTTCCCTGCAAGCGAATCGAAGGACACAAGTTCTCAATTCGAAAGGACTAATCGACACAATCGAGAAGAACAAGAACAGGGGCCCTGGATCCCTGTAAAAGGACTTGTCGCCGCAGTTACAACGAATCAATCTCAGTTTCACAAAGGAAAACTAGAACTAAACAAAACCCAAGTTTCTAAGGTGGCGACTACTGAGTTTATATCAAAAGGGACGAACTAGGGTTGGGGGTGACTAGGAAGGGAGGCGCCCACAACTTGGGCTTAAGGTCCGACACGATACAAGGTCAAGTTGGCCCAAAACTGGTGACGTAGCACCTTATCATGGTCACACAAAATGATCCATGAACCTTCTGGAGCTAGGACCAGAACCAAAAGAACAGCATCATCGTCCCCATTCCAACGCATCAAAGAACGCCTCGTTTCAATGTCGTATCAGGAAGATATGGCCGAAACCGTGCAGGGGTGTCGGATGAATCCGAAACGAACTCGACGACTGAGTTGGTGACGAACTGTAACTTGGGGAAGACCATGACTCATGCGTGTCCAACATGGCGATGTCCTCATCATCCTCCCCTTCTTGAATTGGAGTTGTCCTCGACTCCATCCCATCATCAATCTCCCTCAAAAGGTTAGCCACAACAGGATGCGAAGCACGAGACATAAGATTATCGGTAACACAAACATCTTGACAAAGCATAGTATTGCAAGGTGCATCATGATTATCACATAAGGAAGGAAAGTAATATTCTTTTTTTATGCATAAAAGTATATTTATTAGTTCTGCCATGGTGTAAAGCATCAACATCAAATTCCCATGGACGGCCTAACAAAAGAGAGCATGCTTGCATAGGTACAACATCAAAATCAGCATAGTCATTATATGAGCCAATAGAAAAATGCACACACACTGATCTAGTTACCTTTGTCTTACCACTATTGTTGAACCATTGTAGGTGGTACGAATGCGGGTGCGACCAGATCTGAACTCACAAAGTTGTTGCAACTCCCACTATCAATAATGGTGAGAACACGGTGATCCTTGATGAGAAACATGTGGAACAAATTGTGGCGTTGGAGCTTCTCTTCCTCATGCCCCAGTTGGGAAGTCAACACCCGCTGCACAAGAAGGCTCTCATAACCCACCGAGGCAGCCAGAGAATCAATGGAAACCTCCTCCTCATTTTTCGCTTCATCTACAACAATGTTAGTAGCAAGAACCAATTCATCTTCAACATCACTAGCACTTACATATCCTGTTCCATCAACGGTGGCTATGGAAGCACGACGATTTGGGCAATCCTTCATGACATATCCAATGCCCTTGCAGCGGTGGCACACAATTTTGTTGGAGCTGTTCGATGACGCACCAGGAGCCATAGCTTTCTTCTGCGGTTGGGACTGCACAGGAGACAAATTGCTCACCTCGGAAGTATGTGTAGTAGCAGACGGTGTCGCTGGTGGCTGGGCAACAGAAGCCTTGGGCTTGTCGACATTAGAACGCTGTTGTAGAAAAGATCTTCCAAGGTTGGACCTGAAAGTGTGTTGTTGACAACATCCTTGTACTTCTCTTTCAGCTTTAAGAGTAAGATGATATAATTGGTTGAACCTGTTCCAATCTTTGTAATGAAGAATATCATGTATATCACGATTCAAACCACCAAAGAATCTAGCACAAGTATCTTCATCATCCTCATGTATATCACAACGTGCTAGACCAATGAGCAATTCCTGATAGTATTCTTCTACTCCTTTTTCACCTTGTTTTAAATTTTGCAGTTTCATACGCAAATCACGTTGGTAATAAGGAGGAACAAAATGAGATTTCATACGTTGTTTTAAAACATTCCAAGACTGAGGTACAGCAGTGGCATTATTATTATTGCAAAGATCATTCCACCAAAAGAGAGCAAAACCAGTAAACTCACTAGTAGCAAGCCTAGCTCTATGCTCAGCAGGAACTAAATGAGAATTAAATTTTTGTTCAACAGCAAGTTCCCAATCTAAATAAGCCTCAGGATCAGCATTACCAGCAAAATGAATCATGGTAAATTTAGTTTTAGCAAAAGGATCATTATTAGCATGGTGATGATTATTTCCTCCCATACCATGACGATTACGCCGAAGACGGTCCATGTCACGTGCATCATTATGAAAATCAGCGTCATCATCATCCTCCAAACCATCATCATGAGGGGTGGGTTGGCGTGGCGACACTGGGGTAGGTCGTTGCTCAACATGTTCAATCCGGGTAACCAGAATGTTAATGTTGCAAATCAAGTCATCAAACTTCCCGTCGATGTAGGTGCGCTGGTCAGCAAGAAGCTTCGTAAGCTCGTCCTTGGACACACACTCATTGAAGTCCAAAGGGGACTCCACTCCTTTCCGTTTCCCTGACATGGTTAGAAGACAGCAAAAGACAATACTAAAGTATTATCCCTATCAACTAGCAACTAATGGGTGGTGGTGAAAGTGGAAAGCGGTATCTCAAACGGCTCACTACCGTCTTGCAAGTGTTCTTACCAAAGCCAACAGGGCATTACAATCGGTTGTCAAGCTTGGGTGTAACAGTTGCAAGGTGAACCTGTACTAACAGAAGTATATGTGGAGCTTTGGGCAGGCACAATATGGTAGCAAGGAAAAATAATAGCCGAAGCAGATTAGCAAAGTTCAATAAGTATCCAAAGTACAAGTCATAGTTGCTGGCTAAGACGTGTCCCCAGATGTAGCACAACAAGATGGAATGAGCGACGGTGGATAGAACTCAAAGAACAAGCAACCAGCAACTCATGCGATTGTTTTAATTTTTTTCCCTAATTTTCCCTCCAGGACTATTAGGAATCCATTTTTTTATTTTTCTCAATTATGTTTTTAGATTTTTCTCTGAATAGGAATCACACAAGATGGAACCACAAAATTTGCACCTTAAACAGAGGTGTGATGTGGTCTACAGAAAGACAGGCACATTTGCTAAAAACCGTGCAACAAGTTAGAGGCTTGAAAACTCCCACTTTCTGATTTTTTTGGGAGAGTTGAGAATCGCAAAAATGCCAAAGGCATTGAATCGTATGTGTAACTTTTCATTCTAAAAATTTGAAAAAACAATTCACCTCAATCAGAGTTCTAAGCGAAAAGTTATGCCTGTTTTAACAAAGGTCGCCCGGATCAGGATTTCGGAAAGGCACAACGCGGCTGGTAAGGCGGCGGCGGCTAAGGCAAAGCATCCCTATTCGTCCAACACTGATCACGGCTGAGCAAAGCTTCTTAACAAGCAATATAAGGGCAACAACGTCCCTGGTATGGAGCAATTAGGTATTCGCCATATGAATCAAGAGGGTTGTGATGCAAAGGTGACACAATGCGGCTTGCAACCTATTTAGGGATTGCGCGGTAAGAGTTCACACAAGGCGGCTAGCGGAGCAAGTCAAGTAATGTGGGGGCTCGACTTGTTGTTTGGGTAAAGGTGGATGGGATAGCGTCGGAAACAATCAAACAGCAACGGACGGTTGAAACTACGACCACGAACACACTAAACCAGCAATAAAACTTGATTACGGATACAAACTCAACAAAGCAAATCTGAAACAAAAATTGCAAAGGCTAAAAAGGTGATAGGACAGCAGAAAATGTAAATATTTTTGGGCTTTTTGTCGACTATAGGTGTTGGAAACGAACTGAATGTAAAGGGGAAACACGATAGTATACCTCACAGGTAACCTGGAAGCTCTGATCCCACTTGATGTAGCACTGGCTCGATCTTCCGAAAGGTAGTGATAAATTCGATTTGGTGGAGACTCGACGTTGACAACCCAGCTTCAAATCAGACACAATTCGAACCCTACAGCCGCTACACCTCTGCTCCGTTGGTTATTAACCAAGCACAACTTGATTGACCTCGCCGAGAAGGCTTTCCCTACAAGCGAATCGAAGGACACAAGCAAGAAAATATAAACGCGCAATCTGATATTGCAAATATGAATGAAGTAAAGAAGAGTGCAAGCTCTCAATTCGAAAGTACTAATCGACACAGTCGAGGAAAACAAGAATAGGGGCCCTGGATCACTGTAAAAGGACTTGTCACCACAGTTACAACAAATCTATCTCAGTTTCTCAAAGGAAAACTAGAACTAAACAAAACCTGAGTTTCTAAGGCGGCAGTTACTGAGTTTATATCGAAAGGGGCGAACTAGGGTTAGGGGCGACTAGGAAGGGAGGCGCCCACAACTTGGGCTTAAGGCCTGACATGATACAAGGCCAAGTTGGCCCGAAACTGGTGACGTAGCCCTTTTGTCGTAGTTACACAGAATGATCCACAAACCTTCTAGAGCTGGGACCAGAACCAAAAGAACAGTATCATCATCCCCATTCCAACGCATCAAAGAATGTCTCGTTTCAATGTCGTATGAGGGAGATATGGCGAAATCGTGCAGAGGTGTTGGCTGAATCCGAAACGAACGCGACGATCGAGTTGGTGACGAACTATAACTTAGGGAAGACCATGACTCGTGCATGTCCAGCATGGCGATGTCCTCATCACATGCCAAACAAAAAAATTAAACCCACACGCTCCAACCTTATCTTCTCACCTCACCTTATCTTCTCCCCCACCCATATCTCTTGAAATGTCTATTTCTATGCTATGGTCTTTTATTTAAGAGTAAATTTCACCAGCGGTCCTTAAACTTATCCCGAGTTCTCATCTCGGTCCCCGTACCCTCAAAATGCACAAAGCAGTCCTTAAACTTGTCCCGAGCTCTCATTCTAGCCTTGATACTCTCGAAGTGCACATTACACTCATTAATCTTGTCCCAAGCTATCATCCAGGTCGTAAACTTGTTTCGAGCTCTCATCCAGATCCATAAACTTGTCCCAAGCTCCAATCCACTAAAAATTTGAGTTGGATTTGAACTTGGTTTGAAATCCTCATGAATTTTTTTTTATCAATTTTGAATTTATATAGTGTCTAGAAGTTTCTACCATGTATTAGCTATGATGGTTTCATGGAGCGTGAGAGAGGGTGAGAGGGGGGTGTTGCAGGAGGATATTTTATGCTTGATCTTGCTAATAAATAGAAATACTCCCTCTGTTTCCAAATTATAGGTCATTTTAACTTTTCTAGGTTCATAGGTATTATTATATAGATGTCTTGCTTTTGGGGCTGTGCCTTGGCTCACCTAGCACGTATGCCCTAGGGACATGATTTTGTGAATAGTCACATATATTTATTATTAGGATGAAAAATAAATATTTAGTTTTGTAAGGCGACAACCTAACATGGGGAACACTATTTTAGTTTGGTATAAGAGAAATATTTTCTTCTAAAACAGTTTAAATACAAAAAGTCTTTTTGAGACGAAAATAAATTGTTTGAAAAGCATTCAAATACTCCGGAGTAGTAGATAATGAGTATTTTAAAGGCTTCTAAGGCCCGGTCCGGCCCATAACCAGCCCGGCTGCAAGATCTCCGACCCTTCTTCTCCCACGGTCCCACCGGCCACCGCTTCACCAGCGCCGCGCCCGTGCCGTCGAAACCGCCCCCAGCCCCCAACGCCCGGACGCCTGCTCGCTACCCCGGAGGAGCCTCCCTGCTAGTGCGCGGCCGTCGCCGCGGACCTCCTCGTCTCCGCCCACCACCCGGCTTCCTTATCGCCGTGCGGTGAAGATCCATCCGGTCCTGGGATTGATTCCCTTTCTCGGTAAGTAGGAAGAACCCTAACTCGCTTTAAGAATCTGGGTTTTGTCCCCAAAACCAAACAAATTCTCATCGACCTCTATCTCTATCGACCCACTAGTTGTTCACCGATTTCTCCGCTGCACTCCGCATGGTGTGGCGGCTGATTCTCCAAGAAATTTGGGGACACTGACCTGAGGCCGTACGGAACATGGCAGCCGCCGCCATGATGATGTCCGACGACGACGATGCGGAGCCGCAGGTCAGCGCGGTGGAGAACTACTACCTTGTTGACTCCCTGAAGCACCCTGTTTGCTTCTCCACCCTGCCGCTCCGGCATAGGGACACCGATGATGTCCCTGAATGCAAGAATAGACTGGGGCTGTGGGGGACAGCAGACCGCATCAAGACGGTGTACAAGGAGGTGGTGGCCTGGAGGCTGGTTCTTGAGGGTAAGCAGCCTGAGATCGCGGTGCTTGTTGCGGATGGTGGTGGGTGGATACGCCTTGTGAAGCCCAAGAACAGCTACGAGGAGATGGTCAGGACTGTGCTGATCACGGCACAGATGCTGCATTTCCTCAGGAGGAAGCCTGATGAGCCAGAGAAGAACTTGTGGAGCCATCTTCGAAAAGTTTTCGAGTACTTTCCTTGCATGCTCTATGTTGTGTTAGTCCTTTTGTTGGGTGGTGCACTGTTGAGGCTTACAGAGTTGACTTGTTGTTCTGCAGCAAGTTTGATGTTAGACCCTCAGAGGATGACTTCAGGGACCACAGCTCACTGATGAAGCATTTTGTGGAGAAAGATCCTGTCTTAGCAAAGTCAGAGGTATTTGTCTTATCCTTGTTGTCAGCAATTCTCAGTTGTGATGGTTAGCATAGCACTGTCTAACATGATTGTGAATCAATATATAAGTTATGACTTATGAGGGGTTAGCTGCATATTCACACCTTGTCTGTTGCCTTGAGCTGTGTTATGTTTACTATTCTACTTAGTTGCCATAGACAAAATATCTTAGATTAAAACTTTTTCGGCATGTCTGAGATTGTTTAGCTATCGTTCTTACCATTAGAATTGTATTTGATATCTGGTTTGGATTGCCATTATTTGATGTTGGATTTGTGATGCTTATAACCTTAGATGATAATGACCTAATGGATTGAGATGAACATAGGCTATGGAGCCTTTCTTCCTTCCTCTAACTCTCTAACTAACTTAAGTGATTGTAACAGCTTTTTATTGTGTTTGATTGATGTCATTTGTAAGGTAATCTGAACCTTTATGATGATTATTAGAAATTCTTTTCTATGATGATTATTTGACAGATTTTGCGAGTATTTGTTGAAGGACGATCTAGGAAAAATATCAGTGAGGTATGTGACCTATTTTGCATTTTCATAAAAGTTTGTGAAGAACCATTAGTCACAAATTAATTGGTTCTCTTAATACAATTTCGACTAGGTTGTTGCAGATAACATTGGGACCAAGCAGCCGTTCATTGCTGATGATGAGGACATGGATGAGATGGTCACTGAGGATGCTAATAATGAATCTGATGAAGAGGATGAAGATTTGTTTGATTCAATATGTGCCATTTGTGACAATGGAGGAGACATATTATGGTAGGTGCAATCCTTGATATGGTTGTGTAGGCTACATGAAAATATTCTGTTGAGAATCTTGGAAGCTTGAAGTTTATTTAGTTCTTAGTTTTTCATGTCTTATATATTGAATGCAGTAACACGCACTATCAGTATATTCGGATCTATTAAACCTGAGTTATTAGCCCATAGGAGTTGTATGAGGAAGGAGGTGAGGTATATGACAGTAGATGTCAAAGGTCCAGGTGTCTACCTTCTATCAATAAATTAGATGCCGTGCAGCTTTGATTAATGAAGCAAGTTCTCCATCAAAGTTGCTACATCAATTCAACCTAGGTTTCTCTAGCTCCTGGACCCTGCTTTTACTGCATGCTGGTCGGTTGGTGGAAAATGCACCCACTGGAAGCTTGGTCGCAACATTCTTGGATGCATATTAATCATTTATATGCAATCTCTGCTGGTTATTTTATTGCTTGTGTTTTCATCCTTAAAAAAACTTTTTGAATTAATTACGAAATTTGTGATGTGACGTGGTTACGAAAAAGCCTTTTGAATTAATCTTTTTCTTTCTTTGGCCTACTTGTTTCATTTTTCTACTAGCTGTGATGGCCCGTGTATGCGCTCCTTCCATGCAAAAATAGGGAGCGGTGAAGACTCCTATTGTGATACCCTTGGATACACTGAGGCACAAGTTGAGGTATCTGTCAAACCTCTGAGTGATGGATTAGGGGCTTGGATTTGTTGTTATAATTCTATATTGAAATGTCTTTCTGTTGTGTAGGCAATGAAAATATTCCTGTGCAAGAACTGTGAGTATAAGCAGCATCAATGTTTTATATGTGGAGTGTTGGAGCCTTCAGATGGTGCAGCAGCTAAGGTATGCTAGCATTGCCAAAAAAATAGGGATTTATACATAAACATTCTCACAAGTCGGGGTGTTAGTCAAAAGCATCAAAAGCACCCACAATTTTCTCACCAGTCTTAGACCTGCAAGGATCTGTGGTAATAGTCTATATCCAAAGGATGGGAGGTGAAGGGATCTCATGCTGCTTCCTCCAGTTGTGCTAATAAGTGGATCACTGGGAATGATTTTACCTTTGTTTTTACAATAAATCTCAATTCTCCATTGTGCTGGAATGCCATGTAAACCACATAAGATGGTACTTGGGGTATGCCTTGCCTGCTTTTTTTTCACTACATAAAAATTGTGGGCACTGCCCTGATGCAATGTCTGTTTCAGTTCTTTTCATAAGCACCCTAATTTATGACAGGTTTGTGCAGAATCCCTACAAAGATGATTGCTGTGACTTAAGCTGTTAATCTTGCAATTATCAATGAATTTTCATTAGCTTCCGTCTAATTTTCATTTCACAGTAGTGTCATTCTCCTTGCTGACACATCATGATTTTACCATATTGCCACATTATGAAGCTGTAAAGATTCTTGTCCAGTTGTTTTAGGCGTTGAATTCCTATAAAACCAACACCTTTCACCTAGGACTTCAGTATAAGGCTAGCAATATTTTCTAATTGATTTTCTGAAATGTTAAAGAGAATTGCAATAATTTTAGTCACAGCAACTCTGTAGTAGGGCTGGTAGGGCCATTTGATACCAATGCTGGCAGCATCTATTTGATGACAATTTACTCATTATCCGATTAGTTAATAATGTAATGGAGATGGCCTGTCCCTATTTTAAGTACCTGCAGACATATTTAAAAGTACAATGTCTTCCCTTGTGGCCTTGCGAGTAAACAGGCATGAATGCACTTGTGCTCATCTTGTCCATTTAGCTGAGATGGGGCCAAATTCAAGCTACACCAGCCTCCACCAATCTGCATCCTTGGGGCTATACAAATCCACACACTACTGCAGCTTAGCAGGCCCAGGATAAAAGCTCACCACTGTTAGAACTTAGAGCCCTGGTTCCAGTCCTTTCCTTAGCAACTAGTGCTGCTGATTTGCAACAATATCTGTCAGAGGAACCAACGCCAACATTTCTGTCAGGATCAAGCTCCACAGTAAAGGCTCAACATCGTCTCCTTCAAGTCTTCAACCTCAGCCCCTGGGAACCGGATCCTGTGCAGTAGTTGAAACTACCTTAGAGGGATGTCCAAGCCGCATCGCCGATCGTTGTGCATCCGACGGCAGCATCCGTGAAACTAAGAGCGTCGTTCTGTCGGTCCAAGTACGTGCTTATTTGGCCGGCCCACAAGCAGCCCAACCGGATCTCTTCTTGCTCTCGCTTGTTCCAGACATCCGTTGACCGTCGTATTTGCTCCGTCGCCTGGGACAATGGAGAAACGAAGCTCGGCGCAGTGCCGCCGCCTCTGTCTAGCCGGCATCGCCACTGGAGTTAGATCGACCGCCACGCCGTTGAGGCCGTGACGCATCGCCGAGCCCAAAAGGCCATGGTATGGAGGAAGCCCAGGACGCTAGTACACCATGGGACAGAGGACGGCCAGTGCGCCGATTCAGCACCACACGCGATCTTCAGGGCACGGCATGCAAGCTTTATCCTTGAAGCGTGGCCCCACACATTTGCAAACAAGAATTCTTGGAGCAACCAAGTCTGCATATGTTCAGTAATGTCCATCTCTTCACTTTTATTTCTTGAGAAGAGGTAACTGTATATGTATAACATGCAGAATTGACATTGTTTTGCCATACTGAAATCCCGTTCTCTTTGTCCATACTGAATTCTTCTTCAATTCGGCAAAACATTCAGTTCTGAAAGCAATAAGTCATCACAAACTCCATTGGTCTAATATTCTCAATTTACAGATCCATCATTTAGCAAATGTCAATCGCAGTCAATCACCATTGATCCACAATGACAATACACAAAATAATTGGTCTCAATCTCCAACCATTCAGAATTGATTCACAATCAAATACACGAAACAAGTAATCGAGATGCTTCAACGCCTTAATCAATTCGGCCACCGGATTTGTTGCATCACGTTACTAGGACCTCCAGCCGCGATGCTCCAAACCTCCTGACGCAGCCCTTCCGTGGCGACGCGGCAGTCGCCCTGCCTCCTGCGACAGCACCAGCTCGGTGGAGCATGTGGATCTCCGGCCAGCGATGGCATTGGGTCGTCGTGATGTTCGACCTTCTTGCAGTGGTGACGGCATGGCGGAGTCCCTATGCGAGACTGCAACCGAACTTGGGAGGCAGGGAGGCGGCGGCTGGAAGAGAGGGAAGAAGCCAGCGGAGAGACTTGGGCTGTGTTACTGGGCCGTTGTTTCACAGATGCTACCGTCGGATGCGCAACGAACGACGATGCGGCTCGGTCGTCCCACTGAGGTAGTTTCAACTATTGCAGAGGATCCGTCCCAGCCTCTGAGGCAAGCTCCAGCATTCGTTGCTTCGCAACCTTAAGCAACAAGGCATGCCAGCTACTATTTTCTTTGTGTCTGTTAGGGGCTGGGATTGGTCAACCAGCTGAGAGCTCATTAGGGCAGCTCCACCTCCAAAAGCCTGGCCTCAGTGGTTGTTGTCCCTTCACCATCAAGTTAGTCACCAAGTTAGGACCGTCAGGAAGGTTAGCTCTAAATAACGAACTCTATCTCTTAAGGTTTGGAAAGTCTCTAAGTTAGAACACTCAGGTAAGGAAGCACAGTTAGAAGCCTATAAATATAAGTCCGTGGTTTCATGTTATGAGTAAAGGAATAGAAGGGACAGCCATTGTAGATGTCAAGCCTTCTTTCCCTCCTTCCCTCTAGCCGTACACCGCCTCTCATCACTGCCACTTCCTTGCGCAGCTGCCTTCAATGCCGGCCACCGACTATCACCTATTTTCCCTTAGGTCACCTAAGATCCCATCCCTAATCTAAATCCACGCACACAACAGTTGGTTTATTTGAAAATTTTAGGAGCTTCTGGGGTTGGGGGTCTTATGGAGCAAAACCAAACCCAAATATTTTTTAAAATTTAGCCGCTGGAAGAATCTTTTTAAATTGAGCAGAAAATGTTGTAGCATTTTTAAAAATAAATTTTTTCATTGCTAATTTTATTGGATGGCACATTGGTCCTGATGCTGACATTTGATAAGCTGATGGACGTGAGTTTGGGCAAAAAACCATGCCTATTGAGGGTAGTGAGCATGCCTGTAGGCAAAACATGTCCAGCGGGTATGGGTATGTACACTTTCTATCTGTACATGTACCCACTGCCCGATTGCCATCAGGCCGTCATTAGTAGCATCTGGCTGTATGCCTAGAATTGCTAGGAAATTAATTTCTTTTTTCCTGTTCAATATTTCAAATTGAGTAATTTTATTGTTCTAGCAGTTAGGAAGTGCATCACTGCATCTCATAAACCACAAGTGCAGAAAACTTATTGCTCTACAATTTTCAATGCATGTTTTGTTTCTGTGATTACTAATTCCTGCATCATTCAGGTATTTCTGTGTAACAATGCTACGTGCGGACACTTTTACCACCCCAAATGTGTTGCAAAGCAACTTCACCCTAACAACAGAAATGAAGCCACTGAGTTGGAGAAGAATATAACAGAAGGATTTTCATTTACATGTCCCATTCACTGGTGCTTTCGTTGTAAAGGTTTGGAGGATAGAACACAAGAGCCTTTGCAATTTGCTGTCTGCCGACGCTGTCCGAAGTCATATCATCGAAAGTGTTTGCCAAGGTGCTATTACAAGACTCGTTCTCAATCTTGCTTTTTAATTTTAGTAGTTACTCCCTCCATTCCAAAATGTAAGAGGCTTTAGTTTTGTCCTAAGTCACTTCTCTAACTTTGACCAAGTTTATAGAAAAATTGCACCAACTTCTAGTTTTATTAAATCCACCATGAAATGTCTTGATAATGCATTTATCTTTTTTTTGAAACTGTACAGCAGGGGAAACCCCCACTATGGTAAAATATATTAAATATAGGAAAGGAAAATAACTATGCACGGACAAGAGTCCAAAGGGCACCAAAGCACCCAAAGAGAAAAAGACGTCAGGGAGGGGCCTCAAAGAAAGCTAAGAGTTAGGGCTAAATATGTCCATTGCTGACCCAGTTAAGAAAGGTCTGTTTTTTGTTTTCCTTGATTCTGTGGGCTTGAAGTCTTGCCGCCTCTATGAAATTGGACATCCAGTCCTGGACTGCTGGTCTTTTCCTTTCAAAGATGAGATTATTCCTTTGCAGAGAATGCATTTATCTGGTATTGTAGATCTTAATATATTTTTCTATAAACATGGTCAAAGTTAGAGAAGTTTGACTTAGGACAAAACTAAAACCTCTTACATTTCAGAGGAAGTATCTAGTCTCTTATTCTTCTCATACATCAAATTATTTTGCAGAGAAATTTCCTTTCAAGATATTGAAGAGGAGGAAATCATCACAAGGGCTTGGGAGTTATCAAAAAGAATCTTGATTTACTGCCAGTATGTAACCTTGTCAGTCGTTAAATTCCTTGTGTACATTGCTCAAACCACTGACTTCTCAAGTTCTTATAAACTATCACAGGGACCATGAGATCAATAGTGAAATTGATACACCTGTCAGGGATCATATAGAGTTTCCAAAGATTCGAAAACCAGCTCAAGGAGCTAAGTTGCTGGTTAAGAAGAAAAAAAGGACTTTCAGTGATGCAGTTCTTGATCAACCTTCGATAGATACTGGGAAAATGAAAGGCATGGTCCGTGTGCAAAAAAGCGAACAAATCAAACAAACCAGCAGGGAAGTTTCTACGAAGAGTTTCACCGAGGACCTTGTTTTCAAACCTGAAAAGAAGAAAGTCAAGCTTTTGAAAGAGAAAATACAGCCAGAACCACGTGTAAGCAGTCCAAAACCTGTAAAAGAGCAAGAGCTGGTAGTTTTGCCTTCATCTGCTACAAGGAAGATTCCCCTGAGTTTATTTCCTATAGTGGATAGTGAAGTTGAAAAGAGGTGAGTCACTTGGCTATATACTTGGGTAGTGAAGTCTATAGTTCACATGGTATATGACTATGTGTGCAAAATTTTGTGAGCATGCATTAGTTCCCTACATGACTGTCAGAACTGGTCAGGGCCTGGGAATTTTGTTCGTTTATCTTGTCACAGATTCTTCTCCTGTTTTAGCATTAGTGGGAGATGATGAAATGTTTTTTTGTTATTTTTTTATCTTAGTTTCATGTATGTGCATTTATTAGATGATGAAACAATGTCTGAAGTCCATGCAGTATTAAATGAGATCTTTCATTTACAGGGTCATTGCCATACTGGGAAATGAAGCCTCTAAATTGACACTGAAAGATGTTACAAGGAAATGCAGTGTGCCAACAACTCATGTATACTCTGGCAGGCAGACAGACAAGATTGCGCAGGGAAAGATTGAGCGTTCTGTTCAGGTGCTTTTATATTTCATCATAAAACAATTACAAATTAGGATTTTGTGCTTGCCATTATTTTTATTGACATCTTGAGGATGGTTTTTAGGCTGTAGGAGCTGCTTTAAAAAAGCTGGAAAATGGAGGTAATGTCAATGATGCTAAAGCAGTATGTGAACCTGATGTTTTGAGACAGCTTGCAAAATGGCATGTAAGTAAGGCTGCTACCTCCCATCCTTAAATGTATGAAGTTTAGGACAAGCAAATTAGTTCGTGTTTGACTAATTTGCTTGTCTGAAACGTCATGTATTTGTCCTAAACATCGTATATTTGCCCTAAATGTAATATATTTGACAGTGGAGGCAGTAATACATATTTATTCATTTTTTGGTTCTACTGTTTTTTGTGACATGCATTGCAGTAATGGCATTCCTACTTTGAAATTCTTTTGTGTACTCTTTTCTGTGTGTTTGAGGTAGATTTGCAAGAAATGTGCTGAAATTGTTCATTTTTCTATGTTAATATATATTATGCTTATATCTCAATCTGCACTTTGCTTGTTATTTCATTATTACTGTCATCGTCGATATATCTATTTTAGCTAAATGTTATCTTCCCAATGTTAGTGCATGCTATGTGGATGTCAAGTTGCTAGTTTGTCCTTTTCTATTTTAATGGAAATAAGCATGAACATATTATATCTGATTGGATACATGGTTGAACGCGTTTAAGTGGACTTATGATATGTTGCAATCACAAATTTCTCTTCTGCATCATAGCATTCTCTTTTGAGTAGTTTGCAGTAATAAGCACTTCTTTATTCTTTCTTAGTTAGTAGCCAATCAATTTATGAACTTATATTTTTTTTCTCTTACCAGAGTAAGTTCAGAGTATATTTATCACCTTTTATTCATGGCACACGCTACAGTTCTTTTGGTCGACATTTTACGAAGGTGGAAAAGCTTGTTGAGGTATATTGAAATCTACATATCATGTTGAGATACCATGTATAATTAGGTGGTTGAAATCCACACTACAGTTCTCTTGTTGAGGTATATAAGAAAAGTTGATTGTATCACTTTTTAAACTGTAAATTTTTCTACATCTTGTGAGATATTGAAATTTACAGGAGCAACCAAGCTCGAGATTTTTGAACTTGTTAAAACAAATTCCTGTTATAATTCTTGATCGTGTTGGGTCCTTGAAACACATACCTTAATGTATTTAACAGCTGGAGTTTGCTTTCTGCTTCTCTTGAATTTGAATCATGTGCACTTTATGGATAAGTGTTATCATCATAGAAAACACAATCTGCAGACCTTGGAATAAGAATGTGAATTTGGTAATTGTGTTTGTAAGCACTTTGTACGCACCATACAAGTAAAGTAAGGAGTGGGCAGATGTGAAAAAATGGAAATGAGAGAAAACTATGGAAGAAGAGGCTAAATTGTCTTTATATGTAATTGCTCCCATTCATAACCCCTACTGTTATCTGTTATTTCTGCTGATTGAATAATGGGGATGCCTAAGTTATGTTCATATGATCATATCTAAACTTAATTACTTAAGCATGTTTTTGAAACTTCTCAAGATGCAACCCATTAAAAAAAAATACCTAAAGTTCAATCACAGAAAAATGTGGGGCAAAAGGAAAACATACTTAAAAAAGGAAAGTAGCAGGAAAAACAAACTTGTTCTAAAATGCATCTGCAGAATATGATGATGAGAGGAGAAATGGAAGGAGTGGAACTATGGCAATGTCACAGGGATGTGGGGTTGTATGGGGAATTGAGCATAGTTCATGGAGGTGGGAGGTGGGAGGAAGGGAAAGTTATGTATTTTTAGTATGGATAATATGGTGTGTACCATAGTTACCCCTTGAATATTTATTATATTATTCCATATTCATCATTAACTTGCTTGTTTCTTCTTACAGATTGCTGATAAACTTCACTGGTATGTGGAACCTGGTGACACGGTATGTTTCTTTTCTTAGTATGAGCAGCACATTGTGTATCATCATTTAGTATAGTCATGGATAACGCACGACAGGTCCTGCTGGGAGCTAGCGCGCACCCTATCCTGCCTTACCAACCAGCTGTTTTGGTTAAACCGCAATTTCCTTCCCCTGCCTTCTCTTTTGTTGAGATTGTAACCTCCCTCTTTTTTTTTTCTTTCTTTCCAGTGATCTCCTTCTATCTCCTCATTTCTTCCTTTTCTGCCCCTCCTATAAGGCTATAACAGATATGATGGGCGATGGGCTGATGGCTTCCCTTGCATTTATTGAACTCCATAGATTTATTGCCCTGACGTATATACGATGGATCACTTCATACCCCAATCTACAAAACCAGATGTTTTACCCCCTAAACAAGTGAAAACCATTTATATAACCCCCTACGGTGGTTTTCCAACACCGTTTTGCTGACTTGGCATGCCATGTTGGATAGAGTTGACACCTTGATGTTTAGGGCCCACTTGCCGGTTCTTTTATTCATCTACACCCTCTCTCTCCTATCCTCTTTGATGTTTTGCCGACGGACCGAAAGCCCAGCCTCGTCCGTGGCTTCCTTGGCGGGCTTCGCCTTCCTGTTACAGCGCCGGCGGCAGGCAAGGGCGCGTGGCATCTTTGGAGGATGCACTAGTGGTGGACCAAAAGCTCGACCTGGTTCGCGGTCTCCTTGGCAGCGCCTGTCACGAGTGAGCCGAAGAGCCGGCGGTCCCGGCACCGGCAGGCACTTTGGCCAACCCACATTGCAGCTAGCCGGAAGTTGAAGAGGCAACCCTGCTGCCCAAATTAAGCTTCTCAATGCTGGAAATTGAGTTCCACAGTGCTGCGGTTGAGATTTCCATCCCCAAATTGAGTTTTTTAGTGCTGCAATTGAGATCCCTATCACCTGAATCGAGATCCTTGCCACTGGAATCGAGCTTTGGCCTTCTCCCTCGAGCAAACCACAGCCTAGATTGAGCTTCTCGTTGCAGAGCTTGAGCTCCCAGCCACTCGAATCAAGCTTGTTGATGTTGGGAATCACTCCCTCACTTTCTAGAATGTGTCTGTGATAGACACCTGGAAAGTGAGGGAAGTAGTTTTTACGGTGATGCTGGCCACCATAGAGGAAAGCTAGTGTGTCTGTGATAGACACCTAGAAAGTGAGGGAGTGATTCCCAACAGTCGACGGCAAGCGAGGGCCAGCCAGGGAGAGCCGAAGGGGAAGCGCATGGAGAGGAGCAGCGAGCTAGTGCGCGACCTCACACCGAGGACCGGCGCTGGAGGAGGCAGCGATGATGAGGATAGCAGAGCGGCTTTGCTGGCGGGTAGTGTGGGAAGCCTACGCCATGTAGTGGTGCAAGCGCGGGCATGGTGCGTGAGAGCTCGACGCCATCGAGGCGTGCGTACAGGCGGCAGGCTGCTTGTTGGGGATGAAGGATAGGGTCGAGAGAGAGAGCGAAAGGGATGGGGAATGATGGGGTGGAGGGGTAATTTTTTAATAGAAATAAATATACCCACTTACAGGTGGGCCTATATGCTAGCGTGGCTAACCATGCTAGCGTGGCGGGTCATGGTGGCAAAACAGCTTTAGAAAACCACCATATGGGGTTATTTGAATGGTTTTATATACTTTAAGGGCTACAATACCTCGTTTTATAGTTGAGGGGGTTATGTAGTCCACCCCCAATACGTTGGGGGGTTATATAGACTTTTTCCTATTGCCCTGACTCCTGCCTTCCTGTTTGATAACACCATGGCTTTAAAACCATGTCTTTTTCCACTAGTCTTCCGCCATATAACTTGTCCGCAAAACTGGCTCCCATGGTCTTCCGAAGGATCAATAAGAACAGTTCTTTTATTCATTTTATTATTTGGTAACAACTTATGTACAAATTGTGTATCAACTTAAATGAATATCAGGCGCCAAATTTTGTATAGACTGCGTAATAACTGAAATTTAACTATGATTTTGAAGTACAGATTTTACTAAGCATTAGAATGTACTGTGACTTGGTAGCAACTTCAGCGAATATTTTGTAACAAATTATATAGAGATTGTGTTATGGTCCAAACTCATATTCCAACTTACTGTAGCATTCTTGTGTGAGGGTCATTTGCTTACTTTAGTGAAGGTTTAGTATCAGGTTACATGGAGTATAATGTAACAACTTTCGCGGTTTTTTTCATTTGTAATAAGTGCGCATAACAATTAGTAAGTGTGTGGCCATTAATTAGTTACAGTTTGTGTCCAATAATTGGTGCATGCTTTGGCCCAAAATACCATCCGCACGTGCTCATGTGATCCATTTCTTAGTGCACCATTCAACCCAGACGTGTACAAAATAATCCAGGCAAATCACCCCTTGCTGAGTCATGATTGTGTTGTTGCGCGTTGAGTGCAGAACGCGGCTCATGATGGAAGCAAACTTTCTGATTTAATATTGCCGTTCTTTGGCGTACTTGTCTTTAGCAGTTTCAAAAACTCTAAAGAAATCCTCAATAGAGAAAAAGGACTGTTAATGTAACAAAAAAATTAGTGATACTGGTATGCCCCCATGTTCTTGACCCTTTGTTTTGTATGTCCTATACACCTATGCCTATGAATGATTGTAGTGGAAATGATGTATTGGTGCATGTTAACAAGGGTTATACGTTTGATATATCATTATAGAGGTCAATTATATTACAACTTTTGTTCTTATGCTTATCAGTTGCTCAAATAATAGGCGAAAACATTTTTTAATAAGAAAACCAGGAATGAAATTGAAGGTTCTGGACGAAGTTATTTCATGAAGTTGCTTTGTATAAATGTTTTATAGTATGGGGGGTTTCCTTTATGAATGCAAGTATAATCGGTTCCGATGTTGTTGTTGCACATGTTTATGATCATTTTAAGCTCCATTAATCTTGCAGATAGTGGATTTCTGTTGTGGTGCAAACGATTTCAGCCGGCTGTTGAAAGAAAAACTTGACAAAGTTCAGAAGAAATGCCATTTCAAGAATTATGATCTTATCCAACCAAAGGTGAAACTGAAGACAATTGAATCCTTTTTTCTTTGATTGGTTTTCTTTTTAAACCATTAAATCATTGTTTCAGTGACCCAACCAGACGTCATTACTTTCTTTTAATGAAATGGAACTTTTAAAGCTGATGACTAGAAAGTACCTTTACTGACTTCCAGTTCCTTGTTATTGATTACAATTTAATTTATGATCATACTATCCATTCAAAGTTGCAGTTAAAAAGTTTCAAGCTTTAACTGTTCATCATACTTAGTTCTTCAAAGTTTTTGCTTCATGTAACCTGTATGTGCTTTCTACATTGCAGAATCACTTCGGCTTTGAAAAGAGGGATTGGATGACTGTCAAGCTGAATGAGCTGCCTCGTGGATCTCAACTAGTATGTTCTATTTCAAATTTATTAGACACAATTTAGGGTATCTTAAATAATTATAACTTTTCATTGTTTCTTGATTAGATTATGGGGCTTAATCCTCCATTTGGGGTCAAAGCAAGTCTTGCAAACAAATTTATTGACAAAGCATTGTCATTCAAGCCTAAGCTCGTTGTACTAATTGTCCCTAAAGAAACTAAAAGGTATGCACCATATTCCTGCTGGCAGAATATTTTGCTGACATCTCCTTCTCACATCTCCTTTTGGGAAATTTGTGTTTCCTTTGTGCTTTCATTCTCTGGGTATATCCAGGTTAGATCAAAAGAAGACGCCTTATGATTTGATTTGGGAGGACAGTGAATGTCTTGCTGGGAAGGTAATAAACTTTTATGCATTTTATTGAAATTCATTGAGCTTTTCGTTCTCCAGCTGTTTTTGCCTGACATCTTTCTTGTAATTTGCAGGCATTCTATTTGCCTGGTTCTGTGGATCTTAATGATAAAACAGTTGAAGGGTGGAATGCATCTGCACCACCCCTCTACCTGTGGAGTCGTCCTGATTGGACAAAGAAGCACATGAAAATAGCTGAAGAGCATAGTCACACCAGCATGGGGAAGAAGAAACCTCGCCATGTTGACTCTCTATCAGATGACCCTGTGAGGGAAGAAGCTGAACCTTCTGACAAAATAAAAACTAGATCAGAGAAAGGAAAGGAGAATACAGGAAAAGCATCTTTCCATTCCAAAGAGGATAATATATTGGATGATCTTCCAGTGAGGAAACAAGCTGAGGCTACCAACAAATGGAACTCTAGGTCAGGGAAAGAGAGAGGGACAGACAAGACTGCATGCAATGACAGAGAGGCCAACCTACCTGATGACCATGCTGCTAAGAAGCAAGCTAGATCTGAAGAAGAGAGAGGAACTCTAGGGAAGATTGCAGTCCATGTGAAAGAGGCTAATATGTCAGATAACCTTCCAGTTAAGAAACAATCTGAACCTACCAGCAGGGTCATCCCAGGGAAAGAGAAAGAGAATGGCAGTTATGAAAACAGATCTGATAACAGGAGGAAGTGGACACCTGATCATGTAGAGAGCCTCCCTCCCGAAAAGCAAGTGGAAGTTGCATATGAGGAAACAAAAGTTACTATTCCTAGGAAAGAGAGTATTCATAATGAACACAGAGGTGCTTGCCACGAAAATAGAAGAAATTCTCATGGAGAGGAAATCAAGAGCCGGCACAACTATCAGCAAACAGCAGCAGGGATGCTGAATGTCAAGTCCATGGATGGAGGGGATTCTGACATGAGTATCCCATCCCCTGACAGCAATAATGCTGGAAGCAAATCCAGAAGCTATTCCCCTGCTATACCAACTGAACACCCTTCTGATAGGATAGCCCACCCAGATAGTTACTGTCCCTCAGAAGAACTTTATGACCCTATGCTAAACAGGGCTAATCTTAAGGGAAGTTATTTGGCAAGCAATGATGAATACTTTGATGAACTCAAGTATGCTGACATTGACAATAGCTCAAGGATGAGGGGCTCCAGCATTGATGAAGTAACCAAACCCTATATTGGCGCATCAACCAGTCTGTACAGCTTTCAGTCTAGAGACGATGGCAGCTTCTACAGGCGTCCGAGCTCAGAAGACTTGAACACTACTACTGGGAGGAACCTAGTTGCTGATGTGGCTATGCAAGGACACGGCATAAGATATGATGGCCATGGTGACAGTTGCCAAGCTAGTAAGATCCCGCTAGCCATGGGCTCACGAACACATCTAAGTATGAATGGTGGAACTGGTGCTGATTACCCGTTGGCAAGATTCTCCCTAGGATCTTCTGGTGCTAGATTTAGCCAGCCTGCATCTACTCCCTCTTTTGGGCTCTCAGGTTCAGGCTTACAACGAGGTTCGGTAATGGACAAGTATGGGTACGGGCTCTTGGGTCCAAGTGGGCCACAGAGCTCCATTATTGATAGATATGCTCCCTCTCTTGATGGAAGAAACAACACAAGACCGGAGAGCTCCTTGCCTCAACAGTACCCATTCGGACGACAGGGCTCTTATGGTGGTGGGTGGCCACAGAACTGACAATTGGAGTTTGAGGTGATGATGTCTGCTGACATGCCTTTTAGCGGTCCTTTTCATTCAAGGCATGGTAGTACTGATTGTACAGAAGGTGCGAACTCCGGCGTTGTTTAGTGACTAAGATTAGCAATCTTTTTTTTTGAGCAGACTGTTTCACATTATAATAGCATTCGGGGGGAAGTAGAATGCCTGTCGTGAATGCTGCGTAGTGTAGAGAGGCAGCATTGGCCAGTTGGGTTCCGTAATTGTGAATCTATGATATGTAATGCCTGTTGCATCTGCACAGGACGAACGACTGAAGAGCAGGCAAAACATTTTTCGGAAGGCCTGGACAGGCTTTATTTGTATATATATCACTAACTTACGCTTGATTTAATGGTTCTTGTTATTGGCTTGTAGCGTTTTTACGTGCTGCCCAAAGACTTGTGCCAGGCATTCAGCGAGCCTGCGAATCTGTGTTGCAAAAATATTGGCAAAGGTTATCGACGCTGTATGCGAAAACGTAATGCCTTCATGAGGCTTCCTAAGTAAAGCCCAAGGTAAGTGGGCAGAATTAAACAGCAGGATCTTTGGATATACCTCCTAAAGTCCTAAAGTTTACCCATCACATCGGATGTAATGCCTACCCATCACATCGGATGTAATGCCTTCATGAGGCTTACTAAGTAAAGCTCAAGGTAAGTGGGCAGAATTAAACAGCAGGACTCTTTGGATATACCTCCTAAAGTTTACCCATCACATCGGATGTTTGGATACTAATTATCGGATGTTTGGATACTAATTATCGGATGTTTGGATACTAATTAGGAGTATGTTTTATTAAACATAGACTATTTACAAAACCCATTGCACAGATGGAGTCTAATTCGCGAGACGAATCTATTGAGCCTAATTAATCCATGGTTAGCAATTGGTTTTATAATTAGCTCATGTTTAATGGTTCTGCAATTAGTTTTATAATTAGCTCATGTGTAGTCTAATTAGTATCCGAGCGATGTGACACTTCTAAAGTTTAGCACCTCGTATCCAAACACCTCCTCAAACGATTGCGCACGCTTGTGAGAAGAACTCAGAACATGTCAGATTGTTCAAAACGTGGGACTCGAAACATGTCATGTTGTTCTAGAACATTTAGGATTGTTTCAGAATGAATAATTTTTTTCTGAAATATTTAGAATTAGTTTGGAACAAATTACAATCACATGAGAAAAAAGTTTCCAAAAGGAAAAGGAAAAATTGGATTTATGGCATAGAAAGGTCCACGCCCACTTCTGTTATTCTTTTTCTGTTTTTATTTTCCCACTTTCTTCTCATATTGGAGAAGGCGAAATGCCATATTTACCCTTGGGCTCTTATTATTCTCGGGAGAACTTCAGGTGTTCTAGCACCTTGAGGTGCTCCCGTGCTCTACAGGCTGCGGAAAGCACCCGAAGGTGCCCTGTTTATTTAGGTTTATCTGAAAATCAATTATCTGATAATCTGAATTTTTGGAGATTCTGTTATCGAGAGAATCTGCGAACGGGATAAGCTAGAAGTTTGACAATCTTGATTATTTGTAGTTGATTATGTGTTCTAAGTGTAAAATGATCTCTACATCTCCGTGGCTTATGATAGCTCATTTGATTCGCTACTCATTAGTATGAGTAGAAGATGATTTTGACAATATTTTTGAAGTTTGTATAACATAAATTTTGATAAAATAATTAGTAGTACATCTATCATCCATATACCCCACATGTCATCCTCCCTTTTCTTATCTTCTTTCTTTTTTCCTTCCTTTTTTTATAACGTTTTTTTCCTTCCTTATCTTCTCCATGCCATCCGTCGCCTCCATCCGAGCCCAGCCGCGCCGCCCCCATGGCGGGCTTGTCCGCCGCCGCGCTACCCCCACACCCCAAGCCGCCCGCCGCGCCTCGCCTCCCTTCTTGCCCGCCGCCACGCCCCCGGCCGCCGCCCGCCGCGCCTCGCCTCGCTCCCTCCCTTCTTGCGCTACGCCCCCGGCCGCCGCCCGCCACGCCTCGCCTCGCTCCCTGCTGTCCATGCCACACCCCCCGGCCGCACCCAGAGGTTCAAGCACCGGAGTTGAAGAAGCTGCAGCCTGGGAGGCGGTGGCGACGTGACCTCCTCCACCAGCACCTACCTTCAAGCTTGCGAGAGGAAGGGGAACGGGAGGGTATAGGTGAAAACCGCATCGATTAATCGCGTACCGCAGGTGGAGAGGCGCGTTTCGAGCGTAGGCATCCCGCGGTGGGGGACGGGGCTTCACGGAGCGGTACCGCGCGGTGGCCGCGACCCGTTCGGCAGGATTATTCGTGGTCCCCCGCACCGCGCGGTCACCGCGGTCCCAAACGGTGCTATTATGCCAAGCAAGCACTGTGCCACCAACGAAGTCGCACTTCGGACACCGCTGGCAGTCGATTCGGCCCCTATCGGTGGAGACGGGCGCTCGATCCGGATGCGACAAGGCGACATCTAGGGTGTGATTGGTTGTCTTCCCTGAGGAGCCTAGCTCGCACCAGGGAACCAGGCCGGCCGGAACCAGGATCTGGGGATGCAATGGGGTCGTGTTTGGTTGTCGTTTGAGTTGAACCAGGCTGCGAAGATACGGTGATTGGTTGCACGTATGAACCCGGAATTCAAAAATCAGACGCTGTTTGGTTGGTCGCATAGAGGCGGTTCCAATCACCACTTGCATTGAGCAGGTGAAAGTTACCTGGCCGAACATAGTTTTTGAGGAAAGTAGAGTTTGTAACTAAACTAAAATTACTTAGACTTTGAAACTAAAACCACAATTATTATAGCTTGAACTAAGATAATTAAAGCCTCTAACAACATTAACATATATTTACAGTCCCATTGAGCATTGTTCATAATAGGTCGAGGTTGCGCCGGTAGCTCTGTAGGTTGAAATTTTGCACCATGAAAAGCTTGCATCGCTTCGTCTTTGGTCTTGTACTTCTTGTAGCATGCTCCCTTGAATCCATTCACCTGATCATGGCAAGCCTCCCAGGTAGAGTACACTCCAGTTTGACGACCAACACTGACAACGTACCAAGCCATGTGTTCTAAAAAATGGACAAAACAAAGTATCATTAGCCTTACAAATAACCTGACAAGAACTGCTCAATTTCAGAAAACAGAAATGACATATCATTGGCAAAAGGCTAATGCTCAGATTCAAGAACAGATTAAAGGAAATAGGAAAATGACAGAAATTAACACAGAACAAAGTATCATTGGCCTTACAAATAACCTGACAAGAACTGCTCAGATTTAGAAAATAGAAAGGCACATATCATTGGCAAAGGGCTAATGCTCAGATTGAGGAACAGATGAAAGCATATAGCAAAATGACAGAATTTAGCATAGATTATGAATTAGATGAAATCATGTTGCAAAATGACAGGATTTAGGACATAATTGAGATAAATGACTGAATCAGGAATGTACTGCTCAATTTGAAAGGGCATAACCTCATATTCTGAATTATATGTAAGTAGGTAGCAAAATGACAGTAATTAGGACAGAATGTATATAAATGAGTGCAACATGAATGAACTTATCATTGGCATTGGGCATATGCTCATATTTTGAATCAAATGAAAGCATGTAGGAAAATGATAGAAATTAGGACATAATTGAGGTAAATCAAAACAACAGCAACATGCTTAGGCAGCACAACAAGTACCTGCACAAATCAGGAGCCAGATGCCCTGAGTAACATGAACTTATCATAGGCATTGGGCATATGGTCACAGTAACATTAGAACAACACAACAAGTAGCTGCAGAAATCAGGAGCCATATGCTTAGACAGGCAATGACATGAAAGCAACAAAGCAACAGCAACATCATTGGCAATGGGCATATGCTCAGAACGAAAATAACAATAAAGCAACAACAACATCATTGGCAATGGGCATATGCTCATTCATCAACACAACAGCATCATAGGCAATGGGAATATGCTCAGTCATGACCAGTCAGTCAGTCATCACATCTGATGAATCAATGTTCAGTCACTAATCAGCTACCAGGAGGCTACCAACAGAATAGGGTCAGCCTGACTGCACAAAAGAATGAAGGAGTGGACCAGGAGGCTCATGCACAAAAACAAGCCACCATCTGATCAGCACTCACTGCACAAAAGAATAGTCACTGCACAAAAGTAGGTCTCTGCACAAGAGCCTCACTGCATGTAGAAGTGCTTTGCCAAGTAGGTCCTCAACCACAGCACCTTGTGAGAACCATTCATCTTGACAAAAGCAGCACCATGAGCCTTGTTGCCAAGAAGGTGTTCATAGGCAGCCATCAGTTCTTCATCAGTGAAACCAGGCATGAACATGATAGCATCATAGAGATCAGGGTGCACATCCTCTACATTGGTCTGAATAATGGCATTGGCAACATTGTTGACAGCATCAGTCATCCCAGTCATCACCAAAATGTCCCCCTCACTAAGCATGGACCTCTTCCTCTTGTTTCCTGCTTCTGAACCAAGAGGACCAGCAGGTTGACACTTCCCTGCCACATCATCCAGCTTGATCTGGTCATTCTCTGAATCTGCAAAGTCAGAAGGGGACCCCAAAGGTTCACTGGATCCCATAGCAAATTTCCCTGTTGCCAACCCATTCCCAAAGATCACCTCCATCTGCTGGTAGTTCTCAATGGGCTTGTTCAACAGTTCAGCATCCTTTGGGTATGCCTGAAATCCAAACAACACATCATCAGTATATGCTCAGATTTTGGATATCTTACAAAACAGATGAGTTAGTAAACATAAGATTACCTACACATGACCCTTGTAGTGCTCATCCTCCAAAGTGATCATGAAGTTGTCATCATCCCACAGTGCACCACTCAGTTCTCTCAGCTTGATCACCCTGATCCACCTCTGTCTCCACTTCCTCAAATGGTTGTAGACCTGAGTCCCTGTGACCTCAAGCCCTGAGAACTCATTGACACTCTTGGCAACTTGGTTCAAGTGCACTTCCTTGAACCCCTTGTCAGTTCTCACACCAGTAGAGATAAGTTGACAGAAGCGGTGAAGCACAAATGCAGACATCACATTAGTCCACCTCATAGCAGCCCTAGGTTGCTGCCCAGCACCACCAACACCTGCAGCCAGGCCTCCAGCAGCTGCGGCAGCCTAGCTAGCAGCTTGAGGTGCAACCTGGCCAGCAGCTTGAGCTGCAGCCTGGCCACTAGTAGCTGCGGCAGCCTGGCCACCAGCATGGATGGCAGCTTGGGCAACAACCTCAGCAGCCTTAAGTTCCTCCACCAGGTCAAACTGACCATTCACTTGTGCCATGTCATAGTAAACATCATTGCATGTTGCCCATTGCCTCAGGAACTAGTCAAACATCATTGCATACAGCCCAATGCCTCATGTATGTGCAATAACTATACAACAATGCATATAGAAACAGAATGCACATATCATCATTGCATATAGCCCAAAGCCTCATGAAAATTAACAGAATGCACATATCATCACTGCACACTTGTCCATTGATTGTAGTGCAATTGGTTGGCTAATGCCTCAAAGTGAGAAAGAAAAAGGAATACAAGATCATCATAGCATTGTTGTCCAAGCCTCAAAGTGAGAGAGAAGAAGGAATAACAGATCATCATAGCATTGTTGTCCAAGCCTCAAAGTGAGAGAGAAGAAGGAATAATAGATCATCATAGCATTGTTGTCCAAGCCTCAAAGTGAGAAAGAAACAGGAATAACATAACATCATAGCATAGTTGTCCAATGTTTCAAGGTACAAAGGGAATAGAAACATTACAACACCCTAGCAAAGTTATCCAATGTCTACAAATGTGCATTACCCCTACTAGCCCACATTTGATTAGCCCATTCATCTCTAACAGAAGTCCAAGCTGCATTGTCATCAACAGGGACCCCATGGCCATTAACAGAATTAGGCTCCCATGTGGACTCAAGAGGAATAACCTCATCAGGTCCATGCCCCAGAATTCAATTATGTAAAATGCAACAAGTAAGGACCAACTTCACTTGTGTCTTGAATGGATGAAAAGGTTTGTTGTCAATAATGCGAAATCTATTTTTTAAAGCCCCAAAAGCCCTTTCAACCGTAACACGTAGACTAGAATGCCTCAAATTGAACAGCTCCCTTGGATTGGTTGGGTAATTTCTACCACCAAACTCATTAAGATGATATCTAGTACCCCTGTAAGGAGGTAGGAATCCAGGACGGCATGCATATCCAGCATCTACCAGATAGAACTTCCCTAGAAAGATTAGAAACAAGTATTAGTCCTAGAATCAACTAGTTTTTAACTAGGTTTATGGAATTAATTTATTTCATTACCTTCTGGAACCCTTAACCCATCCTCTCTCTCTAGTGCATCTGCTAGAATGGTGGCATCATGTGCAGAACCCTCCCAGCCAGCCAACACATAAGTGAACTTCAAGTCAAAGTCCACTGTGGCTAGCACATTTTGAGTTGTATAGTGTTTCCTACCCCTAAATGCTGATTGCATCTTAGCTGGGACTCTAGCATAGATGTGAGTGCCATTTATAGCCCCAACACAATCCTACATAAATCCAACAACACTTAATTACAAAATTTTTACTCAATTATGCATTATTTGTGTCATAAGGATACTACTGTGTTACCTTGAAATATGGGTACCATCTTGAGCTGTTTGTAATCTTAAGAGGTGTCTTAGTTTACGGAGCCTTAATCATCTCATGCCTAAGTTCACTAATTGCATACAACACCTCTTTGAAATGTCTACTTACTGTCTCTACAGATCTCCTCCAACTTTGATGGATAACTCTAAACCTTTGGTTATGCCTGACAACATGGAGAAACATAGCAACTTGCTCTTCTACACTGCTATGTATGGTATCTCTAAGCAAGTCCCTGCCCCTAAGCAAATTACATAGCCTAAAGAAAGGGGCTCTTCTCATGCGAAGCATGTTTACACACTCTACATCATTACAATATAAATTTTGTCCAAGTTTTTTTTGCCTTTCCTCATCCATAGCACTCATTGGGGCATAACTAATCTGAGGACGTGAGGGTTTAGCCATCCTAAGCCTATTCAGGAAGAATGCATACATGGCAGCCACTAGAGCAGCTGCATGAATAATAAGCATGCGTCTCTTGTCTTCAAGAGCCATCTATATGAATAACATGCAAAACAAGGGTCACTGACATGGGCAACAGAACCTCAGATCAACATATAAACACATCACTGGCATGGACAACAGAAGCTCACATAAATGTATAAACACATCACTAGCATGGACAACAGAAGCTCAGATCAATATGTTAACACATCACTGGCATGGACAACAAGGCTGAGATCAATATCTAAACACATCATTGACATGGACAACAAGGCTCAGATCAATATATGAAAACATCACTAACATGGACAACATGCCTCAAATCACTATTGTAAAACATCAGTGACATGGACAACAATATGATCAACATAAAGACATCATTGACATGAACAACAATGCTCAGACCAATCTAAAAACATATCATTCACATGGAAAACATGCTCATATCCATATACACGCATCAACATCATGAACAAGTGTGCTCAGAGTATACTCACATATCAAACAACACTGGTAGCCATCATTTCAACCACCTAGTAACCATCGATAGCATGGTTTTAGGATAACATGCGCATGCACAGAGGGGCAAGGGCTAGGATATTTTACTGCAACAACAGCAACAGGGAGAACAGCATGTGAGAGGATAGGGAACTCAGATCCGCAACCGAACCACGAACATATCAGTGGCGTCCGGAGGAGGGGGAGTCTGATCGGCAAACCTAGCAACCAAAAAAATAAGAAATCACTCAGAACCGAACCTAATATCTCAGATCGGGTGCAGAAACTTCAAAAACGTACATACGAACCAGTAAAGAAATCAGATCGGGTCCTTCAACTCAAGAATCGTACCTAGGAACAACCAAAGAACTCAGATCCAGTGGGGGCCTGCGTGTGTCACATAAGAAAAGCACCGGTCAGTGGGATCATCGAACCCTAGGGTTACAGTTTTGACGAAATCCGAACAAAGGATTCAAAAAAAACTTGCCTTGCCCAACAGATCCGTCAACAACTCCAACCTGCAAACCAAAGAAAAGCCATAGGTGTAGTAGATCAGGCCTCCGGAGATCAAAAACAACAACGAAAGGGGACAAGGGTCCAACCCTAACCTGCGAGCCGCCGGTGGAGGAACAAATCTGCGCGAGAGGGAAGGGGAAGGGGAAGGGTGGGGGTCGCCATTTATGCCCGTGGAATGGCGCAAAATCGCCCGGTAACCCTAGCGAAGGCGCCAAAGCTTCCCGCGTGCACGCGTGGAAGCTTTTTCGCCCGCCGCGCGCTCACCTTGCACGCGCCGCCGCACCCGCGGAGCCTGGCTCTGGGGAGAAGGTCGAATCGGCCGCACCACGGGAGCCAGGCTCTGAGGGTGTTTTTGCACCCAGCGAACCAGGCCCAACGAAAGGCCCAGGTAACCAATCAGGCCTTAGTTGCACGCGGGGAGCCCGGTTCCGGGTACGTGCGACCAACCAATCACACGCCTAATGACCAGCCACTGCAACCAAGCAGCCATCAGGCCACTGCTGGCCAAAGGACTTCAGCAACAGCGAGACGGTGGCGAGAGAGCAGATACGGATCGGAGGCGGAGGCGCGTCCTTGGATGCCTCTTGTGTTGCCCCTGGGGGCTTACGTGATTTAGTTGAATAAGAGGACAACTGATCACAACTGTTTGCCATATTTTAACGGATGTCCACTAATTACATAAGCCAATATTTTTTGCCCCTGGGGGCTTATGTGATTCAGTAATGTACAAATATGTGGCTAATAAGCTGTTTGCAAGCTGTTGTGGAGGAAAAGAGGTGGGATCCCTAATGTAAGTCCAGAGGTCATCATCATCAGCAACAGGAAGATCATCCAAATGTTGTGCCAATTGGAGCAGCTGATCGATCATAGCTTATTGTAGAGAGGCAGATGAAAAGTTGGTTCAAAGATGGTGTCAATCGGGCTTTGTGGATGGAGATATGTTTAGCTTTAGCAAAGGAGAAAAGTTTAGGAAATGATTGACAATGGACTCTTCCTACCCAAAGGTCCTGCCAAAGATAACAAGAATATCCTTTAAATACAGTTGCTGAAGCCATCCCTTTATAGGCATCTAGGAGCTTAAGGGCGTGTTTGGCAATGGCATGACTCTGGAGCTGAACTCCAGCAACTCTAGCCAATTTTCCAGCCAAACATCTCAGCTTCAAAACTCCATGGAGCTGCCAACTCCATGGAACTGTAATGCAAATGGGGGTGAAGTTTTGAAGCACCTCTTTTGCCGCTCCAAAACCACCCAATATGAACCTCCTCGTGGAATTGATGGGTAATTACCCACCAATGCCACTGGTTGCAAAAAAAATGGTTCGCTTCTTTTCTCTCGAGACCCCCCACGCTGTGACTCCCTCCCGCGCCTATTCCTCGTCTCACGCCCGCGCCCAATGCTCCCCCCCGCCGCTTAGGGTTTGGCCGCCGCCACCCCCATCGTCGTCCACCCTCGCCGCTTGCTGCCCCTCCCGACCACTGCCACCCACCGCCCGCGGTTGTCATCCACCCCTGCCGTCGTCCACCCCCACTGCCTGCTACCCCTCTCGACCACCGCCGACCGCTGGCCCCCACCGTCGTCCACCTCCATCGTCTGCCCCTGTGCTAGCTCGGTCGTGCCCCTATGCTAGCGGCGGCACGAGGAGGTCCTATCCTACGTGAGCTGCTTGGCTACTTGAGGAAAAAGAAGAGGGGAATAAGAGGATGACAAGTGGGACCATGAGTTGGGGGCAAGAATGACAAGTCACCTTCAAATTCCTCTTTTCTGGAGCTTGGGACACCCTCCCAGCCAAATACCTCCATCAAACAGCTCCAACTCCACTCAGAGCTGGCTCCACCTAGAGTTCTGGAGTGGAGCCGCTCCACCCAGAGTTGGAGCCATGTCAAACAGGGCCTAAGTGTGTCCTTCCACCAAACGAACCCCTTCTTTGTGTGATTACAGTACTTTGCCATTACTATAGTAGCACTCCCAAATTAGATTGGCGTAAGGTATGTCTGCTTTGTTGAAAAATTTGTGGAGGTTCTTAAGGAGGAGAGCCTCATTGTGGGTTTTTTTATCTGAATCACCCCCAAGCCCCCTTCAAATTTAGGCAGGCAGACTATCTCCCATGCTGCTTTGGGTGGGGTTTTAGCATTGATATCAGCCCCTCTCCATAAACAGTACTTTTTGTATTTGTCAATCTGCTTTAGTACTGTCTTATGGATTCTGAAGGTACAGAGGAAGAAGGTAGGCAAGGAGGAAAAGACAACATTTGTCATTTGTAGTCTTCCTGCTTGTGACAAATAAATTGATGTACTTACAAGCCTTCTTTCACATTTGGTGACTAGTGGCAGGAAATCCTCTATCTTTGACTTTGTGAGACCCAATGGTAGAGCCTCTTTGGCTTTGTGAGACCCAATGGTAGAGCCAAATATGTGAAAGGCAAAGTTCCTATGGTACATCCAAAAGTTTGAGGCAAGACCTCCATCCTGGGGGCTTCAATATTTATTGGCACCATCATAGATTTGGAGTAATTCACCTTCAAACCAGTGGATGTAGCAAAAGTATGGAGGAGGCTTTTAAGAAAAAAAGTTGTCTAGGACAACCTTCCATGACACTAGGGGTGTTGGAAGTCAGAGCTATGCTGCAAAGGCACTGGTAATTTCAACAAATCAAGATCTTTGGCTTTATTCAGGAGAGATTCGAGGAAATCAGCTGCTAGGGGGTGAAAGTGGATCCCCTTGTCTTACTCCTCTCCTACAGTGAAAGGTATTCCCACGTACGCCATTGAGCAAAACAAATGAAGTCCCTAAACCAAAGATGTTGTTGATCCACTGTAACCATGTATCAATGAAGCCTTCTGTTCCATGATCTAGAGCATGGTCTGGTGTTCAATTTTGTCAATGGCTTTTTCAAAGTCAAGCTTGAGGATAATAATCTCTTTTTTTAACTGATGACAGAGGTGTAGATATTCAAAAGCCTAGGGTAGGCAATCTTGAATTGTCCTTGATTGGATGAAACCATATTCGTTCTGGTGGATTATTTGCATAATCACCTTTTGAAGCCTATTGGCCAATAGCTTTGTGATTATCTTCTTAGACGTGTTTAAAAGGGATATACGTCTGAAATCTGACACTTTTCTTAGCCCATCCACTTTAGGGATCAAAGTAATATGTGAACCATTAATGCTTTGAAGGCAAAGCTGTCCAACTACCTCTAACCCACATTGGACAGCACCAGCTCTAAACAAGGTAAAACTTAATGTTGATGCAAAGTTTCATGCTGATATATATGAATCATGGTGCAACGCTGTTTGTCATCCGAGATGCTAAAGGAAGATTTGTTGCTGCTTCATGTGCATTCTTGCAACATGTTTTGAGTCCAGCAATGGCAGAGGCTATAGCAATGCGCAATGGTTTGACCCTAGCAAATAATATTGGGTGTAACACTATTTAACCAGAAACAGATGCCATGGAAATTGTTGATATATGTATGGGATAAGACCAAGTATGCAATGAAGCAACGACAGTTTTCATGGACTATGCCGAGATAGCATATAAGATAGGAAGAGTTCAATACACAAATTGTCCGAGGGAAGCAAATGGAGTAGCCCACGAAACAGCTAGATTTTGTTTTTTTTCATCAAATATATGTAATGGGTCGATGAACCCCTAGATTTATTATTAGCAAGATTGTGGATGATGTGAGTATTCTTTGATTATCAATAAAGTTGACATGATGGCTTCTCCTAAAAAAGCTACCTAATCAGGCTTTCGAGAGCGGCAACGGCAGTGGAGAGCCTAATGCACGCCCGGTTTCTTGGCTTTCCTGTGATCATGAACCACCAGTCATGTGGCAATCTTGTTGAATTCCTGAAGCTACAAAGGGATTTCTAAATTCCATGCTTATCTAGAATTAATTCTTTATCCCTAAGATATTCAGCAACACTTGTTTGTAAACTGACATGTTCCTGTTAGTGCTAACACCTACTCCCTCCATCCCAAAAAATAAATCATTCTAGAAATTTTAGGATAGATTAACAAGAAGGTAAAATGAGCTAGTTTACCCCTATTTATCAGTCATATTTGGTGCTAATTGACAGCCGCATGTTGCACATACCAAATGGGGTAAAACGACTTGTTTTTTGATAGAATTTGAATCCTAAAATGACTTGTTTTGTTGAGACGGAGGGAGTAATTGTCTGAGAATTTTAGATCCAACCAATTTGTTTTGGAAACTGCAATCAATAACCGTCGCATAGCTAGTACACTTGCAACAAACGCTGCTAATTTAGTGAGTTAGCCTTAAATCTCTATACATTTCATTTGAACTGCAGGAAAGAAGTCTTCTTTTCAATCCCAGGCATAGTGCCATCATGACTATGCTTGTAATCTTTGGTTACCGTACTATCCATTATTATTTTTTAACTATGGCTAATTGAATCATAGAGTTTGTTGAATTGCCTGTGGTACACTAATGTATTCAATACTTGCGACAAACCCCTTTTGTTCCCTTCTATCCCTTCTTATTGTGCCTTTTCACTTTGGGGCACTTATACATTATAGATACAATTGCACTGAAGCTCCACATCCTCTGCTCCATCTTCTTCATCTCTGTTAATAATCTACCTTCTCTGGAACTTAAGGTACTTGATGGCAAGACAAAACACAACACCGAAAAGTGTACTTAGTGCGATATGTAGAGTTGTAATCAAGGCAAAGTGGTCGTCTTGCAGGCCTAGGTAGTCCTTCACGAACTCACTCACTGACTGGTCTGGTTGCCCTGGAACACTGATGAACTCCATGCGGTCGCCAAGTTGAGACAACATGAGCCCATAGACAGTCCATGCTGCTGGGTCCGCCCAGTACATCCACCTCCACCAAGTTGGTATCATCTAGAAGTAGATAGTAGTGGATCATACTGTATTTACAATTTCTATTGCATTCATAACAACATTCATTATTCTGCCCAAATCCCCAAATGTATGGAGACCAACGATCCATACTAATTAAGGGATTGGAGAAGTGAAACAAAAATGAGTTACCTTTCTTGGGAGGATGAAGCCAGAGAAGCTATTCCATATCATGAAAATGAAGAAGGACAGGACAGCAGCTATCTCTTCGTTGGGTGTAAGGGCAACCACCATCATCCCGAATAGTGTAAAGTCTATGAAGCTCAGTATCATATATATAACAAACCAAAGGAACTTTGTGACAGTCAGCTCGAATCCAGCCATCGGGTACACAGTTGCTGAGAAAATGAATACTTGGATAAAAATATAAGGGATTTCAACTGCTATCTGCACAAAGAATTCAAATATGGATCCATGTTATTTTTCCTTTCCAAGTTTGATTAAGTACATTTTTTGTTTTTACCTGAGCAATGACATACGGTAAGGAGGAGTACATTCCAGAAGCTTTTTCGCGGTAGAACACGACTCTCTCCATTGCTACAGTGGGCTGCAAAGTGGCACAGTTCATGTAGCCTAGGAACAGAGCTGATGTGTATGCAGTTCCCAGTATGTTTAGCACATCCTGTTCGTCCTTGCTTTTGTGCCAAAAAGGAACAGTTTAGTTTTTTACATGGTGAAGTTCCCATTTATGAAATAAACACTGCTGACTGCTGAGGACTCTTTCTTACTTACATTGTTGAACCGACATGCCAGAAGACCATGCCAAATGTGATTGAGACACCAAATGTGCAAAACAAGCGGGCGACGTTTAATTCAGGGTTTTTCCAGAAAGAGCAATGTTGCTTCCATAAACATGCTATGCACTGTGCTTTAAAGTTTGGCCAATATCTGGGAGGAAAATGCAAATATTTCTTGCCTGCTCTTGGCTTGCTTAATTCTGCAACTAGAGCCATGTTCTCCCTGCCATTACCAATTTAATCAAGTGACGTGATTAAATATCCACTGTTTGCTTGATAACATCGTGGCTACATTTGGATTACCTATGCAGTGATGAGTTTCGGTAAATTTCAGAATAGTCCACTCCAATTGCATATTCCATGGCATGTGAACTGATGTCTAGTGCCCATGCAGCTGGGTTCTGACCTTCCTTGATTCTGGGCACTCCTGGAATGGCCTAACAAGACAGTAATTAGTTTTTGTCCCCATGTTATAAGATTGAATGTGTGACCTCAAAAATGTCTCACCTCAAAGTAGTTTATCATAGTGCTAGACAGTGGGCCTAGTGACCCACTATAAATTAGCTGACCCCCTCTATTCATAAGAAGCAGCTACAATTAATAAAAAAAACTCAATTGTTAGAGTCAAGGGGAATAATGTATAAGCGTATTTTTGTGATGAACATGGATTCGGATTTTTGCTGAGAAACTTGGTGAAATGATTATATGAATAATAGAAACTTGTGGGTAGAAATCGATTCTTTTTTTTAGAAAAAAATCAAATTCTGTTCTTGCAGGACCATATATTCTTTATACTCACGACATACCTCATCGAAAGATTCAAAAATCTCAATGCTTGGCTGATGAATTGTGCAAACTACAGTGCGCCCTGTGTTAACCGTCTTTCGTACTGTGCGCATGACAATTGCGGCAGCACGGGCATCCAAACCAGTTGTTGGCTCATCCATGAAAATTATGGAAGGGCTAGCAACTAGCTCCACCGCTATAGTAAGTCTTTTTCGTTGCTCAGCTGATAGTCCAGTTACGCCAGGAATGCCCACCATAGCACTCCTCAAGTCAGTTAGCTCTATTAGCCTCATAACCTCTTCTACAAACATCTGAAACACGGCAGGAAATATTGTGAGCCGTCCCATGGGCTGGGTCCTATTACTTATTCAAAAACAAGTTTAACTATTTTGCATACATCTCTTTTGTGTGAATTAACTTCTGAAGGCAAGCGAAGGTATGCAGAAAATTGCAGTGACTCATAGACTGTGAGGTAAGGAGAGTGTATGTCCGTCTGCTCGCAGTAACCTGAGATCCTTGAGAATGTATCTTGCCTCTTTGGGTAGCCCTCTATGTTAACTGTTCCTTCAATGTATCCTCCAGTTTTCCGTCCTGCCAATACATCAAGCAATGTTGTTTTCCCTGCACCAGTGATCCCCATCAGTGCTGTTAGCACGCCTGGCCTGAATGCACCACTAACATCACGTAATAGCTGAAGTCTCTCTTCAGTTGCTCCATGCTTTCTCATTTCCTAGCATTATTTTTGCATTTGTTAGACCAAGTGATATAGAAAAAACTGAAACTTGTATTTTTGAAAGAAGTAATAATGCAGAGACTTTACTCTTGGCATGTCGACAAAGTAGTTGATTTGACTGAACACGAAGGTTAAAGGCTGGAATGGAAGATTGCCTTGATCAGTTGGGTCTTTCGAACCTCCAACAAGTTGATCATTGTACTCGATATCCTGATTCTTTTGTGGTTTGACTTTTAGATGATGTTCTTGTGGAGCTACAAATGATTGAGAATTAGGAAAATTGTCTTGCTTACTTTGTCAAAAATTAATAGGGCCTACTTTGTTAGATGCACATACAGTTTAGGAATTCCAAAGCAAATATGCTGATGAGGTTGAAGATCAGGGAGAAGCCAAATAAAACACCAACACAGACCCAATACCAGTGCCACTCATTTATTAATCCTCGGAACTTCAAGACAGCCTCTCCAGTGGTATTAACATCTTCGAAATGAAACACCTGTCATGCCGTTGGTTCTAGCTGATAATGTGCAGAACATAATAATGTATAATAGCACTACAATATCGAGGAGGGCAGTTACCGTAGCCCATCTCCTATCAATAAATTCATTCAGAGCGACAGCATTAAGAGAATAGGTGAATGGCGAGGCCCAATAACCCCAGCGCATCCATGGTTGGAGATCATCTGACATTTAAGTTTGAAACGGAAAGCAGGTATTATTGCATCCATACCCTCAATGTAATCATAATCTCCTTGCACCGTTAGGTTGCTGAGCAATTTGATGGCTGTAATCTTACCTTTTGATATGACAAAGCCTCCAAGTATGAGCATTGCTATAAGAGCTTGAACCCCTAGCATGTTTGTCATTACCTGTGTCCTTCCTATGGATGCTATCAAGCGATAAAGACTCAATGCCATTTGATGCATCGCGAATAGTACCAGTAACTGCTGGAAAAACCTACATCAAGCATTAGGGCATTCCTTGATTAGCATTTTTCTATTTCTGAGCATTATTGCAGTATAATGGTATTTAAAAAGGCCAAAGGTACCTAATAGGTGAAGGGGCATAGCCAATGGCATAATAGGTTGAGCAGGTCCAAAGGCCTGTCTCCGTCAGTGACATGGGTAAGTTGACGAGAAAAATTGAGGTTAGGATAGCCCAGCCTGGCAATCCTAGCAGCTCCCTTTGCTTATAGAATGTTGGGAGCCTCTTTACGGTCATTGCAAGTTCTGTCATGCCATTGAAGTTTACCACAGCAACGCCGATAAAGAGGGATCCCATAAACTTATTCCCATCAATTACTGTATTATGGCTCATCTCTGTTCTAAAGAAAAGTGTTGCAAGTACAAACGCAAATAAAATGATCTGGACGGCCTTGAAAACATGAACCGGAGAATTTCTTTTTACTAGGAGTACTTCCCTCAAGAAACAAGCTTTAAAAATGTTCCATTTTGAAATGTTTTTGCTGTCAGCTGCTTCAGATGCCTTGCTGTCTTGTTTGTCATCTTTTTGGCACTGTTTGTCTTCCAGAAGTCGAGGGGGATTGTAGGCTCTGAAGTACTTTTCAAACCTTTCAATGGTGTGATATTGATACTCTCTTTCAGCACCTGCCCAATACTGCTGCTGATCCATTTTTGAGGTTACCTATCCAATGCAAATTAAGAATCAATTTTTCAATGTGATGATTTGAGAAGTTTCTTGCATTCAGTTACTTTGACGGGCCACGTTACTGTATTAGTGGGCAATAGATGATCCTACATATAACACTTTAGAATACTTAATGTGCTACTATTTGGTTGATGTTTTGAGAAAATTTCATGAATGACAACGATTTTGACATATAGAACTACAACTAATTTGATACTTGACACTAGAGAACTAAAACTATTTAGCCACTGGGTATTGTGGAGATAGTTGTGCTTTTTTGAGAAAGCTGCAGTTCTTTGAAAGGATAGACATCATAAGAAGAGTTATAAGCACCAAGAGATATCATTTTATTTCTTTTATTTATTACTTGGGCTGGATGCCAAAAGGACTCATATGTCCTTACAAACAAATAGTCAGGTAATACTTGCATATGTATATTAGATGATTTTCATGTGTACGCTATTTTTTTAAAAAAAGAATTGCAGGTGGAATTGACTAGAATGCACATGACATTGGATCTGTAATAAGTTTTTTTTTTCCCACACAAAATCTAATAACAAGTAGTGAATGAAAACAATGTTAGAACCTTGGGCTACACGTTGATCATTAATTTGATTATTGTAATTAGGAGGTCAGTGTACCCGTAAGAGGGTATGCACCAGGAGTTCAAAATAAATCCAAGAGGATCACGACGATGTTAAGATACCTCAATAAGCAAGCATGGTAACTTCTCCTTATACATTGACAAACTGGCGTCACGTTATAAAATCTCCCTTCGCTTTATAATTGAAGTCATGTAAGTCTTCTCAACTCTTATAGAAATATAAGTTTTCTACCATTTCAAGTCACTTCTATTTCTTAGTGGATGGAGGAATCTTTTTTAACTGAACTTTACTAAAAGGATCTATTTGCAAAAACCTACAGTTATATTGACATACTGCTCGACTAAGTATAATGGAAGATTTACCTAAAATCTTAATGAATATAGGGATTAATCTTCCAAAAATGACTTCCCATAATGTACTCCCTAACATTTCACAATTCTACTCAGAAAATTCATGAGTTTCTTACATAAATTAGAAATATTTTGGAAAGGTGAGAATTAAGAGTATTGATTTATGAGATGTTTAATTTTAGTTTATAATGCCTCACCTCTTGGAGGAAGTCAGCTACGTTTTTTCTACTTGGACATGTGAAGCCAATGGTGTCAAAGAAACCAACAACATTATGCCGAGGCCCATGATAAATAATACGACCCTCACATAGAAGAATAATGTCATCAAATAATTCAAACGTCTCTGGATCTGGTTGCTTTAACGAAATAACCATTGTAAGATCCATAAGATGGGTCATTTGTTGCAGAAATGTCATGATCTCAAATGTTGTAGAGCTGTCCAAGCCTGTCGATATGTCATCCATGAAGAAACATTTTGCACGACCAACTAGCATCTCCCCTGCACATTTTGAATAATTGTAGCAGAAAGTAATGGGAATAAATAAATTCATCAATCAGTGCAATTTTGTACGACCAGAAACATTACCCAGGCCTAACTCACTCATTTAAATATGATATTTTGGGTTTGATAATAAAAGTGACAAATGGGTTGGTTAAATATTAGTACTTTATTTTTGAAAAGAATGTATCACACTTAGTTACTTACCAATTGTTGTTCGCTTTTTTTGTCCCCCAGAAATTCCCCTACGGAGCGCATCCCCTACTATAGTGTCAGCGCAATCAGACAAGCCAAGAATCTGTATCCAGTCAACCTTTAAGGATCGGGGAGATATTTATGCAAGTAATGAAAAAAATTACATTCAATTATTTTTCAATATGGTACCTTAATAATATAGTTAGTTTTAAGGTTACTTCCCTCTCCGAGCTTAGTTGCCTGTAAGAAAAGCATCTTAGAAATCATCAAATGTAAACAATCTGAAGTTTACTGAACAGTACAACTAAGAAGCACCTTGGAGAATAGCTCCTGATACACTTCATTACTAGCATCCATATTTCTTTTTATTGCATCTCCCAGTTTCTCTGTATATCACAAATGCAGCATAAAAATTAGTCTGCATGGATTCATCAATTGTTTGAGGATGAATACCGTGGTTTGGGCCTCTGCTTTCCTGTTACCCTTTAAGCTTCACAAGGCAGTCATGTCATTTGACAAATGATCCATCTACCTTAGAAAATAGAAAGTATTCACTTTATTTTACCAAAAGGAATACAAGAAAGCATAATATCATACCGAATTCATTGTTTACTCCAAGCAGGTTCGAAGAGAAATTAATGATCTCTCTCACTGTCATCTCAGCGTGGTGGAGATCATGTTGGCTGACATAAGAACAAAGGTAGTGCGGTGTAGAAGGTCTTGTTTTCCCATTGTAAAAGACCTTTCCCTGCAACTATCAGAAAGAAATAACATCCAACTATTTATAATGCACACATTGTTTTTATTATCAATGCTATATATACATGTAGCACCTATTACTTGTTCTTCTATTGACACTGATTTTTCAGGACTCGAGTTGCTGCAAAATTCGATTTACCTTTAAAGAAGAACCTAATTTTCCTGCCAGTGCTCTTAAGAAGGTCGTCTTTCCTGATCCAGGTGCTCCAAGAACTAGTGTCATTCTGTGCATACAACAGGAGAAAGAACTCACTGCTGCTGCCAGGTTTATTATCAACATGGAAACTGACTGAATTCAAGGATGGCGAAATGTTCTAAACAATACTATATTCTTACTACTATCAATTTCGATAAAATAAAACACAAATATGCTTGCCTGTAAAAGATCCTACTATTTATTGCCACGCCATTTTAATGTTTATAAACTAAAAGATATTATATTTGAAATGTTAATTGATTGTGGATCATGGAAATGTACCTGGATGGTCTTAGTGTCCCACTCACTTCATTTATTATCTTCAATGTCTTCTTTTGTGCTGCACATGTGTTCAAAGAATCTACTATAGCCTGCACAAGTAAATAGCAATTTAATTTTGCACATACATATGTTTGTAAATGCCCAGGTAATTAGTTCTTTGAACTTCTAAAGTAGTTAAAGAAGCTAATGCATTTCTATTGAACTGTCATGTATAGATAACACTTCGTTCTGAGTAAAAGCCCTTGTATTCATAATATTTTCAATTTTGCTTTAGCTTGCTACAGTTTTCCACTAGTTTACCTCAATGAAAAAGTGATTCTGCTCCCTTCATCCCACCTATTCTGCCTCATGTTCCCATCAGGGTAATAAAATGTAGGAAAATAATCAAATTACTCCCCTTAAATATAAAAATTTGGATAACACCCTAAAGTATTTTATGATTCATTTTACCCCTAAACTATGTCATTTGCTCAATTTACCCTCTAATACAATTTATCTTTTTTATTTCTCCATGCACAAGTCGAGTCTTAAGTTAAAATTTTGCAAGATGATAGTACACAACATAAGACATGTTAGAAAAATACATTATCATTTTTATAATTATTTTGATAGGATAGGATATTTAACAATAAATCTATGCTTGAGATAAAAAATATATGGAATTAATGCAAAAATTCATAATATATTTTTTGACATAGATTCTGATGTCCACTGCTACCTTGCATAATGTAAATTAAAATTCAAATTGTGTATGAACAAAAAAAAAAGATAAATTGCATTATAGGTAAACTGAACAAAATAGTTTCGAGGGTTATCCAAACTTTCACTATTCTTAAGGGGAGTAAGTTGTACTTTTTCCTAAAATATAAACACAAAAATTGTTGGAGGTTTTCCACTCATTATGAGGGAGCATAGCGCCTCTTCCAGCACCCCACCCCAATTTTTCATTCCTTGATGTTGCAGCAGCCAGCAGTAGCACTCTCCTTTTATGTTCCTCATGTAATTTTGGATGCTGCGGTATATGTTTTTTCTGCAGAATTTTTTGTTTTCCAATCAAATTTGTTGCTGATGTCGTGTTCTCGATTGTTGCAATGTCTTACCTTGATATATTTTATCCTAGTTCTTTTTGCTAATTTCTACTAAAGCTTTTGTTAATTGGATGACTTTCTCGGTTAAAATTCAGCAGGTCTGAATCTGGATGTTTTTATTGGGAAACTTTTTGATGGATGACACGTGCAAATGGAACTGTTTTTGATGTATGTCAGAGGAATAATCTGCAAATTCAGCAGATTGTATGATGTATACCAGAGGAGAGTTTGTTGTAAGCATCCGGATCTATCGTCCAGGCGCTAGCTACTGCCTATTTGGAAACATAGTTTTGGGATTCAAATCCCTAGGATTTAGTACAAATTTGAATTAAATTCTAAAAATTCCTAGACCAATCCTTGTCCCATAGCATCTTCAACAGTCCCCAATAAATATTTTTCAATAAATAGTTAACGGGGATATCTCAATATCCATTTTATGGTTATTGGGAGAGTTACTTTTGCAGTCTCCCAATAATCTCATCCCAATCCAACTGCTGTATTGGGAGAGTCATAATTCCTCTTTATTTAGGGAGAGTTGGGGTGAATTATTGGGTTGTCCTGATAATTATTGGGAAAAGGGAAAAGTAAAGGGAGTCTGCCAGAGCACTATTTTTTTACCAACTCGCCCAATACGGTAGTTGGATTGGAAATTGGGGCACTGCTGGAGATGCGGGTGAGGTTGTGGCTCCTAGTATAATTGAGCTTACACGCTACAACCTTATTATGAAATGAACTGATCATGAACAATTCCTAATTGCTGGGGAAGAAAGAAAAGATCAATGTGTTAGGCACTGAATATATATCAAATGATGTTAATTGACTACTAGACGATTGATCTTTAGTACCAATCGGAAAAACTCCCTTTAGTACTAGTTGGAGCTCCCAATTGGTACTAATAAGTCCATAACTACAAGTTGATAGGCCCGGTACTAATGGTTGCGCTAGTACTGGGCCTATTCGCGGCGGGTACTAACTCGTTGGATAAAAGATCCGTTCTCCAGTAGTGCTATATGAAAATAAAATTAGACACATGGGCTGTCCACATGTGGTCCTGTTCATCAACATTAATGATGATGGTCTTTGGTTGGAATATATAGGTCCACAACACCAATATGACACTTATATGAAGCAAGCAATCAGAGACCTTGAAAGCATCTTTACATATTAGAGTTAAATTACTCCATTTCCTTATATATGGTGCGCGTGTATTCAAACTACCAACTCGTACATTGTATGGCACAATATAGGTGTCGTTTCAGTTCTTATCCAAAAAGAATTTATTATGATCATGGTTTTTTAAGAGCTATGCAATATAGTACAAGCCAAATTTGCGACCAAAGTCTATTAATGATGGAGTCCTTTTTGGAGTTGCTTATACTGAAATATACTAGTGTTCAAAAAAACTAGTATAAAAATATCAAAGGGTTAAAATTAATTGTATACAACTGAAACCTTCATCTATAGTATGGGTAGTCTATGGTATGGGTAGTATACGTGAATAGTATAGAGAGTATAAGGATATTACGGAGAATGGATATAAATAGCATCACTGTAATATTTTCGATGAAGGGTTTGCCCTCGTAAACAAGTTAAATAATAACTATGTTATTATTACTAAATTAGCCTTAAAAATGGCGGGTTAGATTATCTCTATACTATATATACCACTAAGTACTAAGTAGTAGTATAAGGCACTACGTTTCCTTCAAAAATATATAGCACGAGTGAATCATAAGCTTTATTTATACATATTTACTGTAAATTTTATACACCAATATTATTTAAAAGTGTAATTTGTTTAACCATAAAATTTTAAAATACAATGTGTTGTTTTGAAAAACCGATAAAATACCTTATGGCTGGATTGACTGAATGAAGTACTAGCTATACTACTATCTTGATTTCTCATTAGTAGATGGGCATGATTGGACTGATCTATGGATGGATCGAAGTAGACAATTTTAACAATGAAAACCAGTATACTGACTCCATTTTAATTAGTTTTACTATGTGTTTGATTTAGCAACAAAGTGAGACGAACGGGATGGTCCCTGTTTTTTTTTTAATATGGAAGGATCACATTTTATTGGGCATGGGCCATGGCCCATGGGTGGGCTCATCCTGTCGCATCCCATCTCTCATTCCATCCAAAGAAATGAGAATTTATATACGGGCCATTGCATACTTCGTCAATAACAGGCAACACATCGTTGATTTTTGTTTCATTCTAGCATAAAAAAAAGCAAATTCTTACGTATGAAATCAAGAACACCAAAAAAGTGTAATGAAATCCGTTTCATGAGACGCTGTCTCATTCTCTCTCTGTTTTTTTTTTAAAAATGGAGGCTCTGCGTCATTTTGACAAGTGCGCATAGTGTCTCAGATACCTTGGCACCGTTGAAGACAGCGTTCGGCAGTGTTGGCAGCGCCCGCCGGCCGACGTGCTCCTCCGCTTGAACGCTCACGTCCTCGAACACGACCTCCACCTTCTCCGGAGGTTCGCGTCCCAGCCTGCATGCCCCATGGCCGTTAGAGAGAGACAGAGAGCTCTGTTCATCAAAGCGAAGAGCTCTGTTCAAAATGATGCATGGCCACGACTGCACGATATCGAGCTTGCGTATGACCACCGTACCATTGCCTGGCGTCCCTAAGCATGCGAAGGAACTCTTCGTTCTCGGCGTGCGTCAATGGAGGAGCCTGCTCGCGGGCGACGGCCGCCATGGCTGGCAACCTCGATAGTTGCAAAGGCGCACAAGCTACGAGCTAGCTAGGTTTTGTAAGCAAGTACACGGATAAGAGAGTCCATCGATTGGGGGCTCGGCTGCCCATATATTTATATGCATATAGTACAAGGGAATCGCTCACTCGAGGGTAGTTTGGTAATTCAATTGTGGAAGTAAATATAGGAGTGATCATTCGTACTGAGTCAAGGATGTAGAGGTTCTATCATAAGGAACTGAGCTACGCTTAATTCGACATCCATCTATTTTCTAATCATAGACTCGGAGGAAATTATCATGTTAACCTGAAAAAAAAAGATCTAAGCATCCGTCCAACGTACCGTAGTTATAATTTATAGACTTAGACGACCAACTGTTCAATGCAATCAGATATTTTTATTGGAAAAGGGCCTCAGCCTGAAAACATATATGTAATTGTACCAGAGTCTTCACTCTTAAATAAGCACATAATGGTACCTCCGATGCAATCATAAAGGATAGTATGGGTGGCACGGAGAGTTGCTGGTGCATACTGTGCGAAGGGTAGATCAGATCATAAAGGATAGTATTGGCAAGGAGCGTGACATCAGATTATTCTGTTGGTAATGTACCAATTACATCGGGTTAGGCCAATCTCAATGCACAGTTTCATTACATTGTTATCAAAAGGCCAATCTCAGTGCACAATTTTATTGCATTATTATCAAAACTAGGAACTAAGTAATTGTGCCTATTGAGTGTCACGGGGATGAAACTCCTCTCACATATGATGAAACTTCTCCTTCTCTTTCCTCATAAAGACCTTGCCAAGTCACCAAAACTGATGATGTGGTATGGAATTTAATGCTTATGAAACTCTCCATAAAACTCTCACTGACACTGACCTTAATTGTCTGCACCTAAATGTAAACTAGCCACTAAAGAAGTCTACCTTGTTATCCAAGCAGTCCATTTCATGCATCAAAAGACGCATCAATGCTATCACTTCATCATCCAGCTCATCCTGCTTCTTGCTCCACTTGTGGTCGTCCTTGGATGCGACCACACCACCTAGGGACAAAGAACCCATAGAACAAGAGCTTGATGCCATAGCTCAAAGCACCGGTTAGGATTAGCCAAAAATCAAACTCAAATCTCCAAAACCAAATCCGCAAGCAAAAGCGTCCTTTACTTTGTCGCCCCGTGGATCAAAAGGCTGATTAAGGTTGTGTGATTGTAACGACTTAGGTTTAATCAGCCAAGCTTAATCTTAAGACAAGCCCCTAATCTATTTGACTGTCTTCTTGAGCTATATCGGCTAAAGTTCGGTTTTCAGCCCAACCTAGCGCCTTAGGAAGTGTTTATCCTTGGAACGTTGAGCAGGACACCAAGAAATTCCTTTATGAAAGTTGGAGAACGAAGTTCCTGCTACAACTTGGTTAGTTGGACCTTAATCTTTTTCGTCTCTGAAGGTTCCCAAATCTGCAGTTCCAATCCTCCCCGACCCCGGAAACCCAACAAGCCGCAGTTTTCTCTAAGTCCCAAAATCGGCGTTCCTCCAAACTTTGGATCTTTGGATCCCCAAATCCACTGCATTTTTAGACTCGGTCCAATCACAAGAGTTGGGCCTTGGTCTGAGTTCTACAACCTTTGTTAAGGCAGTAGAAGTGGTGCAGTTTGGAAATTGGGAGAGCTAGAGACTGGAAAATGGACCTAGAAGAGGGATCCCACGGATCTCACGGGTCAAGCGCACTAGAGCAAGCGTGCGCCCTATTTCAGAGCGCCGCCGCCGCGTGGCATGACCTCCCCGACAAGCGCTGCCTCGCCCAGTCGCCGACCGTGACACGATGGATTAGTTCGCCTCCTTTCCAATCACGCGCATGCAGCCCTTTTTCTGCCTCGTCTCGTCTCGCCCGCAGCCTCGCCGGCTGCGCGAGGCACCCTATCGCCGCTGCGGCCAAGGATTGGCCGCTGCCGCGCTAGTCCGCCTCGCCTCCTGCGCACATCTCCTCACCAGGATCCCCGGCCGCGCGCCCCAACACCTTCCGGCTTTTTCAACGCCCCTCAGTCGCGCTGCCCACACACGTGCCCCGCGACGATACCACCTCCGCCAACCACTGCGCTGGCAGTGACAACTCCTTTCCCCCGCCTCGCCAGTAGCGTGCCACGACTAAGCCGCTGGTCCTGCGCTTGCTAGCGTCGCCGCTCGCCCGGTCACCTCGCCTGCAGCGCCCTCGCCTGCAGTGCCCCTTCCTTCCTTCCTGCCGCACGCTAGCCGAGCCGCCCCCCCAATCCGGCGCTTGACGCGGCCAGACCCCACGCTCGACCTCGCATATCCTTCCCTCTGGCAAAACTGCACCTGCATAGCACTGTCTTCAGTGCCCGATACCGTAAGACCCTATCCCCGGAGCTCCGCTTTGCCGGCCAATGGAGGCATCGACCAATCGCCGCCACAGCAGAGCACTCCATCCTCTTCGACCTTATCCTCACGCTGCCCGAACTCTTTCTCTTCCACGCAGCTATAAAAGGGGAGTACCAGAGCCTCTATCGAAGTTCTCTTCGCCATCGTTGCCTTGCCGCATCTTCCTTTGTTTCGTGCTCAAGCGCTGTCACATAAGCTCTTTGAGGAACTCCCCCTCTCCACTCAACACCCGCCTTCCCACACCCACCAGCTGCTTGTTTCCTCCGCGTCGAGCTAGAAGCTAACTTGTTGTCCACGAGAAGCACCGCCGCCGCCAGAACATCGCCGGATCTCGCCACTGCCAAAGCCTTAGCGCCTTTCATCGTCCCGCCTGAGCTTGTTTCTTCCCGACCCCAAGACTTCGTCAGTAGGACCAAAGGTGAGCTGCCGACCTCTTTCCATCTCACCCAACCCCTCTCCATTTCGCCCGACCCCTATCTGCTTCGCATGACCCTTGTCCGCCTGGCCCGAGGGCTCGGCTGTATCTTTTTCTTTTGACCAAGGGTATCTGTGTAAAATTTTTGGGACTCCTCTGTGTTAAGTCTGAGGACCTCGGTACAGTTATTCCTTAAGTCTGAAGGTCAGATCATAAGTTTTTCCCAATCCGACTCCTCTATCTTGTTCTCTATCAACAGAAGCTTGGGATTCCACACCTTTCCTGTAGTTTTACTACAGTTTTTGGGGCTACCTCTTGCAAGAGTTGTTGAAATAACCGTCTAAGTGTTTTAACCCCTGCATTTGCATTTCCGTGTAGAGCTAAACCTCGCCGACGGCACGTACGAGCTGCACCCGGTGCCAGAAGATGGAGCTGTCGCCGAGCTACCGACCGTAGGAGCTGAAGTAGAGCAACCAGAAGATCAGTTTGCCTCCGCCCCGATCGAAGGCAAGCCCCGGAGCATCACCGAATCTTTCTAAACTTGCACATGCCTTCATTTGTATGTATGTGCATTTACGTTATAGGAGTTGTTTGAAGCCTTAGATGCATGACTCAGTTCCCTTGATCTGAACACTCGTATGATAAGCCCAAGTAGTTGCAGTGCTTAACAGGTTTCGGTAAAAGTCGAGTGATTCCCTATCACTCGCGAGTTATAGGAGTTGCTTGTTCTCTTTTGGCACCACTATAAGGACAGTGGACCAGGCAGGGCTCTGTGAACTATTTTGATGGTCGGTGGATCGTCCCGTCTGTCTACATGAATCTGTTTAAGGCCGGAAAGTGTTGGTGTTCGTGATCAAATTTTTTTTGAAAATACTAATCTCATACCTAGTATGGGATGGGGAAGCCTAGTTTATGATTGAACCTGGACGTGGGCGGTTCGATCCACTGTCTCTGGAATAGAGTTTCCCTTGCGGCCGCATGTGGTGACAAGTATGGTCATAGAACGGCAGAGGCCAGGTTTGTGGAACCTTGTACCAAGAGAAGTGGGCCCGACACGGGTTAGGGGATTGATGGGGATGGCCGACATAGGAAGCGACCGTCTGTGGTGCATGGATGTCGTGAGATTAGGTTCGCCATGCATGGTTAAGAAATTCGAATCAATTCGTCTGCCTCTGACAGTTTGAGACTGCTTGATCGCTATGCTACATTGAGTAAAGATGGAACATGATGATGATATGAACCTTGATGCTTGTTTTATACATTGTTTGGAAACTATGTTTGATTAGCATAAGTTCCAACGTAGACCGGTTAATGAACTTAGAATTGGAGCTAAAATATGGAAAGTAAGGACCTACTGTAGTTGTTTTTGGCAAAACAAACCCCCCAGCCAAAGAGCCCTGCATGTCTAGAAGTTGGTGGTGTAGTTTTCCCACAGGTCGGTTAAGTCTTGTTGAGCTTAGCAGCTCAGCCTTGCTTGTGGCACATCTTTCAGGTGAGGTTGAACCTTCTGAGTTTGCTGCTTTTGGCACTTGGCCTTCCCAGCTTCCACCTAGGTGGACGGTCAAGTAGGATCCCTCCTCGGACGATGAGGAAAGGGACCAGTGATGTCCTGATCGGCCACATCAGGGACATCCGACCCCGACGTTAACTTTCGCTGTTTTATCTTTTCGCTGCTCATGAACTTGTGAAACTCTGATTTTTGAACCAGTGCTGTAATAAATTGTTGAACTTGTTTAAGTGGATGATCTGTTGTATTCTCTAGAACCACTCACCTTCATGTGAGCTATGCTAACTCGGTCCTGTATAGTGGTTTATCGGGTTAAATCCGACAGATTGCTGAGTTAACTTGATTAAAGCATATGATTGCCTGTTAGGTGACTTAAGTGTGCTTTGGCCAAGTTAATCTGAGCGGTTCCGCCATAACTGGTACCAGAGTAGGTTTAGCAGGATAGAGAAGACAATAGATCCTCAACACTTTTCTAAATAAAATCTACAAGAAAAGTGTTGAAAAATATCATACGATCATTAAGGATGACCTTAATACGAGAGGCCCTAGGGGAATTTTGGGGTTATTTTAGGTGGCTATTATCTATTGGTTATTTTGCTAACCTCCAGCACCTCGCCACGTGTATCATACTTGTGCCGAGTTCCGCATCATGGGTGTGTGAGGGTTGATAGGGAATTCTATTCAAGGGACCCTATCATCACGGTTGTTCGCCCACGTTTATCATACGTGCGCAGGTTCCGTATATTAACTCATGCGAAGGGTGGTATGGTTCGATTCCAACGAGTCTATCATCACGGTTGTTCGCCCACATCTATTATACGTGCGCAGATTCTGCATCATGAGTATGCGAAGGGTTATATGGTCCTATTCAAGGGGGACCTATTTTCACGGTTGTTGCGCTGTCCATGCAGCGTTAAACACATGGGTACCGTTTCTATAGTGAACGGTAATGCTTGGGGACGCTTTCGTGTGTGCTGGCACGAAAGGTTCATGTGGTGGTGTTTTTCTGTAGGTACACTAACCGCGTTCGCATGAGAGAAACGATATTAGAAACCGACTAGATACTATAGGGAGTGACATAATTGTTGCCTTGCCACCGGCACTAACTACGTAAGACCAAGGCTTTTGGCAGTTATTTTGGTTGAGAGGACGATGTAGGTCGTGCGTCATGAACTAAAATCTGTAAACTCACATCCTTAAAACAACCTTGCCCTAGTGTTAAGCTCTTCTTCGCTTTAAGGATTTCTAGCTACCTTCTCAGCTCGTGCGCTGGTCACACATCTGAGTGTTTCACCCTGTCCGATTGGTTTCTCCTTAGGGGTTTCTATCTCATGCTTCTTTCGATTTTTGGTTCTAGATGGCTGCTTCCGGGCATGTGTTTCGTGGCACTGATGGCACTTCCCACTCCACATGCCTACACTTTGAGGGCTTTCCTGCTATTCTGTGGGACACCTTGAGGTGGTTTGGGTACCAGTCGCCACCTCTTTACGCGGGACGTGAGTACCAAGAGCACGGAGTGCAGCGGTGCAACGTGCAAGTGGTTATACCTCCACCCCCAGTGCAGCCCGAGTGGCCCCAGCTCGAGGTTTCGACCTATGGTCACACTCTTGAGGACGCTTGGGAGTCAGCTGCCTTGCAAGCTCTCACTCAGTTTTGCCGGCTACACCCGTTTGAGGTCCTTTTGGACCCAATTGGCTTGTTCCCCGCCAGGGATCGGATGGACCCGGCTTGGCTTGACCGAGTAAATAACATGGAGGTGTTGGTAGCCTCACACTCGCTGGTCACCATTTCTACTGCGACAAGGTCCATGTCAGCTTTGTACTGACTAGTTGAACTTCAAGGATAGGCTATGGCTGTCTTGGCTCGGATAGCTGTAGACACCCAGGAGCATTTCAACACCGCCAAGAGAGATTTGGTGGAACAGTCATATCAGCTTATCCAGAGGGGCATACATGTCTCTAACATGCAGACTAGGATTACCGAGCTAGAGGAAGAAGTGACGGACATGGAGCATGATATGGTGTTGCTCACAGAGGAAAAGCTAGGGGTCGAGATTGAGCTCGTGGTTGCTAATGCGCACTTAGCTGAGCACCATGCTGAGCTTGATGCTATCCATGCTTTGGAGGTGCAGCTGGATGAGCCGATGGTTCAGGAGGAGGAAGACCCCAAGAAAGTAGAGGGAGTCTCGAGTATGGACATTGAAGATAGCGACGCCCCTTCTCCAACGCATAGTGTTTCCCCCGTAGGCAACCTGGATGACTTTTAGGTTGAAGGCTGTAGTAAGTTGGTCTTTTGTTGTACTCCTTGACAACCTATAATTTTGGATAGTGATGTAATAGGTTAGCCTTCAGTTGAGTACTTCTCCTGTGTTAAGAAATCGGGAATGAAATGATCTTGGTGAAATCTATTCCTGTTTTCACCCTCGCTCTTGACCCCACTTCTGACCATTCGGGACACGTCTTGAATGCCAAAGTTGTGTGAGAAGTTGTGCTGTGACCACACGCAAGGTTTCCGATCTTTTGGGTCTGTCCAAAACTTGGCCGACCCAGGGTCACGAGGTCAGCTGCGCCCGACCCCTCGTGGCAGGTCTCCGCCTCGCCCGACCCCTTGTTGCAAGGCTCCACCTCACCCGACCTGGGCACTAAGGGTCAGACATAGCGGGACCCACGGGATAAAGTTTTGACCCGCCCGAGGATGTGTGCGGACCAGCCGATGAGGACACAAATCTTGTGGGCCCTACCAAGCGTGGATCAAAATACCTTTCCGTTCGGTTAGCAAGAGTAGAACGACAGTGGCTGGGTGCAAAAGCGAGTGAGTTGCTAACTAAGATGGCAAAGAGAGATGTGCACCTCTTTAATCCAAGATATGTTGTTGTGTTACACTATCGGCAAGAGTCGCAATTAAGGATTCAGCACATAAGTTCCCGCATGATTGGAGTACTTATGGGGTTATGTAACTAATGGAACGCTGACTCTTGCAGATGGCGCACCACACCCGCTCCGGCTCTATTCCCCGTGGCAGTGAGCAGAGGCAGGATCTTCCCCCGCCTCCGCCTTCACTAGAGGCGATCTTGGCTGCTCAAACTGAGCTGCTGAGGCACATTGCCCAAGGGCAACAGCAGCATCCCCATGGAGGGAGGGCTCAGCAGCAACCTCAAGTTGCTCGCTATGAAGACTTTCTGGGCATGCAGCCCCCAACCTTTCACAAGACAAAGGATCCGCTCGACGCCGACGCATGGGTTCGTACGATCAAATCCAAATTCGAACTCCTCAACGCCCCGTGCCCCGACCAGAACAAGGCCTGGTTCGCAGCTCAGCAGTTGCGTGGTTCCGCCCAGCTTTGGTGGGACCACTATCACGCCATGCTGCCAGCCGACCATGTTGTCAGCTGGAACGAGTTCAAGACCGCCTTCAGGGGTCACCATATCCCAGAGGGTCTCCTGGAGCGTAAGCTCAATGAGTTCCTGGCTCTTACCCAGGGAAGCCGCGATGTTCTGCACTACGTGCAGGCCTTCAACGACCTGTGCCGCTACGATGGCTATCACACGGATATCAACGAGAAGAAGAGGGATAGGTTCCGCAGGGGATTAAGCCTGGAGCTCAAGGAGAGGTTGAACCCTATCAAGGTGGATACCTATAATGAGCTGGTGAATCTGGCCATTTCTCAAGAAGACTGTATGCAGGCCCTCAAGGCCGACCAGAAGCGGAAGGCCCCAATGGCAATGTCGAGCCCGCCCGCTCGGAGATTCAGAATGGTTCCCCCTCCGGCGCCCCGTAGGCCACAACAGTCAGGACGATGGATTGCTCGCCCTCCACCATCGGCAGCACCTCGTTTCCCCGGTTTCCACCCGCAGGCGCCCCGGCCGACCTTATCGCCGCCGCCATGCCCTGCGAATGGTAATCGCTGCTTCACTTGCGGCAACGAGGGGCATTTTGCCAAAGACTGCCCCAGAAACAAGAATCAGCAGCCTGGTCAGAGTAATACCGTGACCAAAAAGGGAAAGAAGCCCAAGGTGCAGATTCGCCAGGGACGGCTCAACTACACCAGTCTGACTGAGCTCCCAGAAGGTGCGCTAGTGATGACAGTTCCTTCCTTGTCCATAATCAAACTGCTCTTATTTTGTTTGATTCGGGAGCATTCCATAGTTTCATTGGGATTAAGACTGGTGAGAGATGTAAGCTGAGTGTTGGTCACACAAAAGGGTCATATATGATCTCCACCCCGGGAGGGAAAATAGCTTCAGACAAGATAGTTAACCTTGTGCCTATCAAGTTAGGCCGGATCCTTTGTAGAGAAAATCTCATCATCCTTGATCTAGAAGGGATAGATATCATCTTGGGTATGGATTGGATGACCCGACACCAGGTGATTCTGGACGTATCTGCCCGAGCTGTCCACATAAACTCACCTCTACATGGCAACTGTACCCTGCACTTGTCCCACCCTGAGTACGCAAATCCTTGTGCGTATCCTGTAACAGAAGCCCGGATAGAAGACCTTCCTGTTGTCCATGAGTACCCCGCTGTATTTTCGAAAGATTTGCTCGGCATGCCGCCAGATAGGGATATTAAGTTTGCCATTGAATTACAGCCAGGCACCGCCCCAATATCAAAAAGACCTTATCGGATGCCACCCGCCGAGCTGGCTGAGTTGAAAACCCAATTGCATGACCTGCTGGAGAAAGGTTTTATCCAACCCAGCACTTCACCCTGGGGTTGCCAAGCCCTATTTGTGAAGAAGAAAGATGAGAGTCTACACATGTGTGTGGACTACCGACCCCTCAATGCGGTGACTATCAAGAATAAATATCCTCTTCCCTGCATTGATGTTCTATTTGACCAGTTAGCTAGAGCTAGAGCATTTTCCAAGATTGATCTTCGCTCCGGCTATCACCAAATCAAGATCCGACCATGTGACATTCCCAAGACTGCCTTTTCCACAAGATATGGATTCTACTAGTACCTGGTTATGTCTTTTGGACTCACCAATGCACCCGCTTACTTCATGTATCTCATGAATTCGGTGTTCATGCCTGAGTTGGACAAGTTTGTCATGGTGTTCATTGATGATATTCTGGTGTACTCGAAGAATGAAGAAGAATATGCCGAGCATCTTCTTGTGGTTCTTCAGCATTTGAGGGATCATAAACTCTATGCCAAGTTCTCCAAGTGTGAGTTCTGGTTAGAGAGTGTCAAATTCTTGGGACACATGATCTCTCGGAATGGCATAGCAATTGACCCTAGCAAGGTACAGGAGGTCACGGACTGGAAGCCACCCACTTCAGTTCATCAGATCCGAAGTTTTCTTGGACTAGTAGGCTATTATCGGCGTTTCATCCCGGATTTCTCCAAGATAGCTAAGCCGATGACTGAGCTGCTGAAGAAGGAAGTTAAATTTGTGTGGAGCGACAAATGTGAAGAAGCCTTCCACACCTTGAAACAATTGTTGACTTCTGCTCCAATCTTAGCTCAACCCGACTCTTCTAGGCCATTTGACGTGTACTGTGACGCCTCTGGCACTGGACTTGGGTGTGTTCTTATGCAAGACAACCGAGTCATTGCCTATGCCTCACGGGCGTTATGACCTCATGAGCTGAACTACCCGACCCATGATCTTGAGTTGGCAACAGTGATTCATGCCTTAAAGATATGGAGACACTATCTAATGGGCACTCACTGCAACATCTACACTGACCACAAGAGCCTTAAGTACATCTTCACTCAAGCCGACCTCAACATGCGCCAAAGAAGATGGTTAGAGTTGATCAAGGATTACAATTTGGAAGTGCATTACCACCCCGGCAAAGCCAACGTAGTAGCAGATACTCTCAGCCGCAACACCCATTGCAATTGCTTGTCGGCAACCAACTTCACAGAAACTCTATGTCATGAGATGGGAAAACTTAGCTTGGAAATCATTTCCCATGGAACCCTCAGCCATATTTCTCTTGAATCTACTTTGGAGGACCAAATTGGGTTGGCACAGTTAGAGGATGAGGAATTAAAGCTAATTAAACGGAAGATTGCACCGAAGGATGAAGGGTACCAGCACTTCCGATAGGATGAAAACGGGAGAGTATACTATGAGAGTCAACTTGTTGTTCCATCTGACCCAGATCTCAAGAAGCAAATCCTAGATGAAGCCCATCTCTCCAAATTCTCAATCCATCCTGGCAGCAATAAGATGTATCATGATCTCCGTCAAAATTTTTGGTGGAGTGGAATGAAGCTAGAAATTTCACGCTATGTCTCGGAATGTGACACGTGTCAACGTGTCAAGGCAAGTCATTTGAAGGTAGCAGGTACCTTGCAACCGCTACTTATTCCATTATGGAAATGGGAAGACCTCAGCATGGATTTCATTATGGGATTGCCCTCTACATCTCAGCGGCATGATTCCATTTGGGATATAGTGGACTGCCTCACCAAGTCTGCACACTTTCTTCCTGTCCACAGCACCTACACGGCCAAGAAATATGCAGAGTTGTATCTTGACCACATTGTTTCCCTGCACGGTGGGCCAAGGACGATCATATCTGATCGAGGTGTTCAGTTTGTAACACATTTTTGGGAACAGCTACAAGCTTCACTTGGCACCAAACTCATCCATAGCTCAACATATCATCCTCAAATCGACGGTCAGACCGAGAGAGTAAACTAGATCCTTGAAGACATGCTACGAGCTTGTGTCATCCATTATGACAAGAATTGGGATAAGTGCTTACCGTTGGCAGAGTTCTCCTATAACAATAGCTACCAGGCTAGCTTGAGGATGGCACCATTTGAAGCCTTATATGGTCGGAGGTGTCGGACACCATTGAATTGGTCACAAGTTGGGAAAAGACAAACCTACGGCCCTGATCTAGTAGTAGGAGCCGAAGAGCACGTTAGGGTGACTCAAGCAAATCTCAAAGCAGCCCAATCTCGACAGAAGAGCTACTCTGACAAGAGGAGGAGACCCCTGCAGTTTGACATTGGTGATCACGTATATCTTTGAGTCTCCCCGACCAAAGGAGTGCAACAGTTTGGAGTAAAAGGGAAGTTGGCTCCCCGTTACATTGGCCCTTATGAGATTGTGGAAATTTGCGAGCCCGTTGCTTACCAGATCCAACTCCCTAAACAGCTCTCAGCCATTCATGACGTCTTTCATGTTTCCCAACTAAAGAAATGTGTCCAAGTTCTGACTGAGATCTTGGAACAAGAGCAACTTCAAATTGAACCTGACCTGACCTATGCCGAATACCCGACCAAAGTCCTCAACCGTAAGGAGAGGCACACCCAACGACAAGTGGTGAAAATGTATAAGATTCTGTGGAGTAACCACACGGAGGATGAAGCAACCTGGGAAACAGAGGAATATTTGAACAAGCACTTCAGAGGCTTTCTGTTCAGCCAAGGAGTTAAGAACCGCACACCCCCACTGGTTGTCCTTACACTCGAATCTCGAGATGAGATTCTATTAAGGGGGGTAGGCTGTAACGACTTAGGTTTAATCAGCTGAGCTTAATCTTAAGACAAGCCCCTAATCTATTTGACTAAGTCTTCTTGAGCTATATCGGCTAAAGTTCGGTTTTCAGCCCAACCTACCGCCTTAAGAAGGGTTTATCCTTGGAACATTGAGCAAGACGCCAAGAAATTCCTTTATGAAAGTTGGAGAACAAAGTTCCTGCTACAACTTGGTTAGTTGGACCTTAATCCTTTTCTTCTCCGAAGGTTCCCAAATCTACAGTTCCAATCCGCCCCGACCCCGGAAACCCAACAAACTGCAGTTTTCTCTCAGTCCCGAAACCGGTGTTCCTCCAAACTTTGGAGCTTTGGATCCCCAAATCCACTGCATTTTTGGACTCGGTCCAATCACAAGAGTTGGGCCTTGGCCTGAGTTCTACAACCTTTGTTAAGGCAGTAGAAGTGGTGCAGTTTGGAAATTGGGAGAGCCAGAGACTGGAAAATGGACCCAGAAGAGGGATCCCACGGATCTCTCAGGTCAAGCGCGCCAGAGCAAGCGTGCGCCCTGTTTCAGAGCGCCGCCGCCATGTGGCATGACCTCCCCGACGAGTGCCGCCTCACCCAGTCGCCGGCCGCGACAAGATGATCAGCATACCTCCTTTCCAATCACGCGTAGAAAAAGCCCTGTAGCCCTTTTTCCACCTCGTCTCATCTCGCGAGCAACCTCACCAGCCGCGCCAGGCGCCCTGTCGCCGCTGCGATGAAGGATTGGCCGCTGCGGCGCCAGTCCGCCTCGCCTCCCACGCACATCTCTTCACCAGGATCCCCGGCCACGCGCCCCAACGCCTTCCGGCTTTTCCATCGCCCCTCAGTCGCGCTGCCCACGCGCGCGCCCCACGACGATACTGCCTCCGCCAACCACTGCGCCGGCAATGACAACTCCTTTCCCCCGCCTCGCCAGTAGCGTGCCATGGCTAAGCTGCTGGTTCTACGCTTGCTAGCGTCGCTGTTCGCCCGGTCACCTTGCCTGTAGCACCCTCGCCTGCAGTGCCCCTTCCTTCCTTCCTGCCGCATGCTTGCCGAGCCGCGCCCCCCCAATCCGGCGCTTGACGCGGCCAGAGCCCGCGCTCGACCTCACCAATCCTTCTATCCAGCAAAACCACGCCTACATAGCGCTGTCTTCAGTGCCCGAGACCGTAAGACCCTGTCCCCGGAGCTCTGCTACGCTGGCCAATGGAGGCATCGACCAATCGCCACCACAGCAGAGCACTCCATCCTCTTTGACCTTATCCTCGCACTGCCCGAACTCTTTCTCTTCCGCGCAGCTATAAAAGGGGAGTACCAGAGCCTCTACCGAAGTTCCCTTCGCCATCGTTGCCTTGCCGCATCTTCCTTTGTTTCGTGCTCAAGCGCTGTCGCATAAGATCTTTGAGGAACTCCCCCTCTCCACTCAACACCTGCCTTCCCACACCCACCAGCTGCTTGTTTCCTCTGCGTCGAGCTAGAAGCTTACTTGTTGTCCACGAGAAGCACCGCCGCTGCCAGAACATCGCCGGATCTCACCACCGCCCAAGCCTTAGCGCCTTTCATCGTCCCGCCTAAGCTTGTTTCTTCTCGACCCCAAGACTTCGTCAGTAGGACCAAAGGTGAGCTGCCGACCCCTTTCCGTCTCGCCCGACCCCGATCTGCTTCACCCGATCCCTATCTGCTTCACCCGACCCTTGTCCGCCTCGCCCGAGGGCTCGGCTGTATCTTTTTCTTTTGACCAAGGGTATCTGTGTAAAATTTTGGGGACTTCTCTGTGTTAAGTCTGAGGACCCCGGTACAGTTATTCCTTAAGTTTGAGGTCAGATCATAAGTTTTTCCTAATCCGACTCCTCTATCTTGTTCTCAATCAACAGAAGCTTGGGATTCCACACCTTTCCTGTAGTTTTACTATAGTTTTTGGGGCTACCTCTTGCAAGTGTTGCTGAAATAACCATCTAAGTGTTTTAACCCATGCATTTGCATTTCCATGTAGAGCTAAACCTCGCCGACGGCACGTACGAGCTGCACCCAGTGCTAGAAGACAGAGCTCTAGCCGAGCTGCCGACCGCAGGAGCTGAAGCAGAGTAACCAGAAGATCAGTTTGCCTCCGCCCCGATCGAAGGCAAGCCCCAGAGCATCACCCAATCTTTCTAAACTTGCGCATGCCTTCATTTGTATGTATGTGCATTTACGTTATAGGAGTTGTTTGAAGCCTTAGATGCATGACTCAGTTCCCTTGATCTGAACACTAGCATGATTAGCCCGAGTAGTTGCAGTGCTTAATAGGACTCGGTAAAAGTCGAGTGATTCCCTATCACTCGCGAGTTATAGGAGTTGCTTGTTCTCCTTTGGCACCACTATAAGGATGGTGGACGGGGCAGGGCTCTGTGAACTATTTTGGTGGTCGGTGGATCACCCCGTCTGTCTACATGAATCTGTTTAAGGTCGGAAAGTGTTGGTGTTCGTGATCAAGATTTTTTTGAAAGTACTAATCTCATACCTAGTATGTGATGGGGAAGCCTAGTACCTGATTGAACCTGGACGTGAGCGGTTCGATCCACTGTCTTTGGAACAGAGTTTCCGTTGCGGCCGCATGTGGTGACAAGTGTGGTCACAGAATGGCAGAGGCCGAGTCTGTGGAACCTTGTACCAAGAGAAGTGAGCCCGACACGGGTCAGGGGATTGATGGGGACGGTGGACACAGGAAGCGACCATCTGTGGTGCGTGGATGTCGTGAGATTAGGTTCGCCATGCATGGTTAAGAAATTCGAATCGATTGGTCTGCCTCTCACTGTTTGAGACCGCTTGATCGCTATGCTATACTGAGTAAAGATGGAACATGATGATGATATGAACCTTGATGCTTGTTTTATACATTGTTTGGAAACTATGTTTGATTAGCATAAGTGCCAACGTAGACTGGTTAATGAACTTAGAATCGGAGCTAAAATATGGAAAGTAAGGACCTAATGTAGTTGTTTTTGGCAAAACAAACCCCCCAGCCAAAGAGCCCTGCATGTCTAGAAGTTGGTGGTGTAGTTTTCCCACCGATCGGTTAAGTCTTGTTGAGCTTAGCAGCTCAGCTTTGCTTGTGGCACATCTTTCAGGTGAGGTTGAAGCTTCTGAGTTTGCTACTGTTGGCACTTGGCCTCCCCAGCTTCCACCTGGGTGGACGGTCAAGTAGGATCCCTCCTCGGACGGCGAGGAAAGGGACCAGTGATGTCCTGATCGGCCACATCAGGGACATCCGACCCCGACGTTAACTTTCACTGTTTTATCTTTCCGCTGCTCATGAACTTGTGAAACTCTGATTTTTGAACCAGTGCTGTAATAAATTGTTGAACTTGTTTAAGTGGATGATCTGTTGTATTCTCTGGAACCACTCACCTTCGTGTGAGCTATGCTAACTCGGTCCTGTATAGTGGTTTATCGGGTGAAATTCGACGGATTGTCGAGTTAACTTGATTAAAGAATATGATCGCCTGTTAGGCGACTTAAGTGTGCTTTGGCCAAGTTAATCCGAGCGGTTCCGCCATAGTGATCCTTAACCAAGCTCTGATACCAATTGAAGGACTGGAAGAGGGACCAGAGGAGGGTGAATATCCAGAATGCCCTTACATGAAGCGCACAACTCAAATACCCTCCAGGGGTTAAATCGTCCAACTTTTTCTTCGTACTTCGGACGGACCTGGCGCCTTCACGACTTCGCTTCACCTCAACGCAAGCTTCGTGATAGTGCCACACATCCTCCAACTTGACACCGTCCAGCCACACCGGACTCGTCCCCCGATTTTGAGGTCAAACCGATCAAACCCTCTTGCATACCCCGCAGCCGTGACTCATCCCTGGTTTTGAGGCCAAATCGGTCAAACCCTCTTACACGCCCCGCAAGGCGTGATTCACCCCCGGTTTTAAGGTCAAACTGGTCAAACCCTCTTGCACGCCGCACATGACGTGACTCACTGATGTTGACGCATGTCCGGCCTCCGCCGAGCCTTCGATGCCTCCAAGTCTTTCGCTCCTAGCTCCCAGGCCGCCTACTCGACTCGCCTCCATCCCGCTTGACTCGACCGACATTGTCTCCATCCCATCCATGTACTCTTGCTCTTCCGTGCACCATGGGGATCGCCCATGACTCCGCCCAAACTCCTCGGGTCCCTCGGTCCAAACCTTTCGTTTGACCTTCACCTCATGCCGTCGACCACCATGTCGCATCTTACACCTGCACATCACAAGCCAAGAGACACAACACACAAGATATGTTTTATACAAACACCGCAACACAACTCACACCTCTAGTTAGCCGTTAGCATAATCAAGTGCATATGGAATATGGACTCAACTGGTAAAGCTTTTACCTCAAATCATCTAGTCAATCACTCATCATAAATAGACCAAGGCATATGTCAACTTGGTCTCTCAAAAAGTTTCTACCTTTTTTTTGTGGAACATAGTATAGACGTAGAACACTCAACCCTATGAATACATGTATGAAATGCTACCCTTATGAGCACATCCGAGAGACTGAGCTAGCATATGCTTGAGTTTGACGAAGTCGCTACTGACGCTTCACCCCTGGCCAGTTGTTTACCACTATATAAAAAAAGCGTCAGTTAAATATTCTAAAATAAATCATCAAATATAAAATCTTCTGCCATTTACATTGTCTTATATATGGTACATAGTATAAATACTTAGATCGTGGTGGGTTACTAGACGCCATTTAGTACGCATCGTCCCCTTTCCTATTCTTACTATATATCCGCCATTGAAACTTTCATGCATGTATGTTCATCTGGAGAAAAAGGCCTCTCTTGCAACGACGAACAGAAATATGTGACCTTCCACGACGGGGTCGGTAGGGGATCGGATGAAAAAGCGATTTCATTAATTATCAGTCCAGTCGAGAAAGTTGGGCTATAATTCTAAATTAAGAAGTAGTTGGTGGCTATTTATTGACAAGATTCTCTAAAGATTGGGTGATCAATCTGTAGCGGCTTGATTCCCGTCCAAATCTTTTTGTGTCGCTTCTTCCTCCGCGACTGTTGCAGCTGCTGACCCCTGGATTCAAAGGCAACACGATCAACATACATAAGGCTACGTGACAGCTAGAGCTATACAGCTAATTTTAGATCTACTTGATCTTAATTGACTCAGCTAATTTGCTGGTAACAATGCCCATGGACAATAGTTAGCCTCTCAGCAAGAGACTAAAATAGCACAACTAATAGTTAGTAGCTACTCCTTCCGTCCAGAAATGATAGGCATATTTGAACTGGGGAAAAGTCTTTCAAAGTAGATTTGACTCTTAATTTATCTTATAATATAATTTCAATCGCTAAAAATTCAATGTCATCTCAAAATAAATTTAAGTACAAATATATTGATGCAAAATTTATATACTAAATATGCTTATAATTTAACTAATTGTTTATCAAAGTTTGTCAAGTTTGATTTTTGATTGATCAAAATACGCCTATCATTTCTGGACGGAGGGAGTATCTAATAAAAAGCTATAGCCATTTGCCACCTAACCATCAGGTGATCCAAACAAGACATATACCATCTCTGCGTTGGAAAATGGTAATAAATGTTTGTGAGCCCCTCTTTATATGCTTATCAGTTGGTTGGACCTTGGCCAAATAGGCCATCACACAAAAAGGATATCATAATAACGACTGGGATGCCCCGTGTGGGGACACTGATGAGCACTATTCCCCAGCTAGGGCTAATAGTCATGAAGTTATTATTATCGTCCTTTTTTTTAAAACATAGTACGGATGTAGATGCTCACATATATGCATGCACATCCACTCCTATGAATACACGCACACAATCCTACTTGAACAAGCATCTCTGATTAGGAAGAATCAAAGATATCGTGTACCCAGACGGCATACACATTGGACATATAATATATTACAATTATCATATGCTACAAGAGGAATCAACATCATCAATATTAGAAAATCATTCTTCAAGGGAAGCATTAGTCATTCCTTCCATTTTGAAACATACATATATGACGTTCTTAGTTAAGAGTTTTGTTCCAGCAGTCCTCTCTATAAAATTTGCATGAATTTTAATGCACAAGGGCTATTAACCAAACATTTTGTGATTATTTAGACTAGCCGGCAGCATGCACGGGCTAGCTTATAAGTTGCTAAGTATTGCCTTAACAATTTATTATCATTATAATTTGATATAACAATAACTGAGCATAAATTATGTGGTTCATTGTTGGACGCTCGATGCATTGTGCGGTATAGATTATTGTGCATTAAAATACACTAGCCACAAAAGACGGCTAAAAGGCTCCGTGCTGGCATGCTGAGCACCTGCCAGCAACCTTGAGCCAACACAAATGGCATCTGTGCTAGCGGGTGCTCACCCACCAGCACAGAGCGGTATGTGCTAGTGGGCGATGTTAGCCACCCGCCAGCACAGATGGTTACTGTGCTGGCGGGTGCTTCTGCCACGCGACAGGAATATGCATTTTCCCATTCAATATATTATTTTTCATGAATTATTTTTTATTTCTATTTCTCACCTGTTTTTAGCGGCTAAATTTAAATATGTATCTCCAACCACATAACAACAAACTAAAATAATAAATAAATCACATTATTAAAAACTGCATCGTACATAATAGATAATTCACATTATTCAACAAACTTGAATAATAAATAATTCACATAATTCAACATTTGGAATAGAGCTATTCTTTGCCACGCTAATATTAAAACTACTTCGTCCATCTACGAAGACCTTTGCATTCGTCCACCATCAACATGCCATTTTTATCAAAGAATGCTCCATCCTCATGACAAATCTCGCGTTGGATGAACCACGCCATATCCCTACAAATGTTGTCGATGCCTTTGTCTTCGAGCGCCGCATCGAGAGTGTCGATCGTGGCAGCTGCAGGTATACAGTAAATGAAGATTAGGATGTATTACCATTACGAATTTAGCACATGGCAGTGTATACGAGACTTACATCTTCGTGGTTCGTCCGGTACCTCCCATTGTTTCTGAGGAACTCGCACACGTAATATTCGTATAGCACAGAGCTAGGAGGTTGCTTGTGGCACTGCAATCAAATAGAAAAATGATGAGTTGTTATTAATGACAAGTCTACAATATATGAAAAGAAACCAAGTTTTTATGTTCTTACGAATCTATGATATATTATTTTTATAGCTTTCTTCCTAATTTTAGGGCACTCCCCGTCTTTCAGTATGTAAAGCTTGTACGCACTTTGAGGATATAAAGACAAGAGTTAGTAATACAACTTAGGTGCATAGAATCTCAATATACATTTAAGTACTACCAAGGAATGTCTTACTTTTGTATAATACCTATGAATTCCTTGTAACTATCTTTATTAAATCTGGCTTAGTCGAGGACCACTGCTTCTCCATGCTTGGGTAAAATAATGATGCAAATCCAGTGGTCTTTGCATTGTATTAGAATAATTTATATTATAGACGACATTAAATATCACCAAGTATATATATAGTAATTAAAACTAGCTAGCTGACTGAAAATTGTAAGCCCCCATGATATAATCCTTGTGAGCCTTTTCCCTCATTACTCTTGCAATGTAGATGGACACTTTGTGTATTTCATCTTTGTAGGCTTTTGCTTTATTGCATTTTTCTCCACTTGTGTCTGTGCTGCTTCCATTTGTTGTTTGACTGTTTCCGTCAATTTGAACTTGTGCTCTGGCTCACTAATTCGTGATGGGTCAAGGTATGCTACCTTGAACCTGCCATTCGTCAATTCTTCCTCGTTCCATTGCATCCTGCAGAATAGGTAGTCGCTCAGGTACTTGACATATAAAATGTATACGTAAGTATGTAAAACTCGTGTATGCAGTACATGTGGACTTACAAGCACCATACAGTAATGAGATTCACATCGAGGTGTTGATGACGGTAAAGTTCGTGCAAATCCTCGAAATCGATCACAATCTCGTAATCAAGAACGCCAAGGAAAACCTTTTTTGGGATATGCGGGGTGATTGCTCGAATGCCTTGCTTCATTGCTTTCATGATCCATCCATGCAGCTTATTCAGTTCCCATGGGCCGTCCAACAGATCCCACCGATACAAGAATGGTTTGCCATGCTCATAATTCTCTGGGACTTCATCCGATGCAAAGAAATTGAGGTTTTCATCCTTTTCCATTTGCTGAGAGGTGCCACAAGCTACAGATTTCTCACTAGAAGATGAAGCCTTCTTCTTCTTCAATAGGTTTAAGAACTTGTCGACTTCTATTGATGGAGCCTTTTGATCATATGTGCTGACCATACGAGGTACCGCTGGCCTTTAGGGAGGTGGAGATGGCGGCAAAGGTAATGTTGGATCAATAACTGGTAAATCATCTACCCGTTCATCGCCTTGGAGTAGTGATGTCCATTCGTCCTCAGTGAGACTTTCTAGAACAGGTGATAGCATTGGTTGCTCACCCTCATTGGTAGCTCCCTACACATGTGACTGCGTCAGCTACTCTGTGTCAACATTTGACTCTAGCATGGGTATATCTTGGCTCGGCAGTGAGGTTTCTGGCAATGCATTGTTTAGAACGATATCTTAGCAATGCCATAGTATGTACTGGTTCATCGCATCACCGAGAACCTCAATCCCCTCATCAGTAGGGATGTCAATCTCGCATGACTCATCCAACACCATAACAAATTGCACCCAGGCATAATAAGTGAGGGCTCCTTTGGGAACACTTGACCCGTTACTGCCATGCCGGTTGCGACCTCTCAAAAATTATTTTGTTTCCTTCCATAAGGTATCACCAACCTGCATGGTGTATCCACTTGTATGTCATCAATGGGATACCTCACGTTTGCAATATAGATAGCACTACTCGGAGTAACGAATCCTGTGTGGGCAAGCTGCATGGTTGGTTCTGCCTGTCGTTGAGCATCGGATACTGTCGGGTTGGTCATCGCTTTAGTTGCTAGCTGGCTAAGAACTCCATGAACTCCTACTTGGCGATTTCTCTCATCTTCTCCTCAAGGTCTTTCTTATAATGGTCCCACTTCTTGTAGCTTGCTTGGTCATTCTGGAATGCTTTACCCCAAGGCAATGTTGATGACAGCCCTCGAACACGCCCAGAGTGCTCCGTGGTTCCAATTGCGGCGGTTAGCTGATCTCTCTCCTTGTCCAGCTTGAAAAGATCCTCGCCGACCATGGTGAAGCCTGCCATGATATCAATCACCGCGTTCCTCGCCAACCGAGGATGGGTCCCACAAGACCGTCCAACCTAGAGGAAGCTGGGTCGGCCAAGTCAAACTAGCAGCCAACTCATTAACATCCATACCTGAAAACCTTCAACTCCAACTCCAGCGGCAGTTTGGCTTTGATATTTTTTTACAGGAGGTTATAGTAGTGTGACAGAGGCTTCTGTGATTTTTCCATAACTTTTGGTGAAGGACATCTATTTTCCATATTTTTCTATGATTTAAACTTGTACAAAAAGTTAAGCCTATTTATCAAGTTTCATTTAGTGATTGATATTTTTCCTAGCAAGTATGTTTCATTTGTGGTCCAACAAAAGTGGTTTCACATTTTTCTCTACGTTAAACCATTTATTATGTAGAAAGTATGATTCTTCACTAGCTTTCAAGGATAAAACTAAAACGGTACCATAAACATCTAGGCCAGGGTCCAAATCATTTTTCTAGGCACAAGCTTATGAAAAAAAGCTAACAAAAGTGGTTTTGCTATTTTACCACATTTTCTTTGATTTACTATGCATTTAAAGGCTTAAGCAAGAAATAAAACCTAGAGAAATACATCTAACAGTGATATGTGCAACAATAATTTTTTTTGTGAAACTTCACCACTCACTGAATCTAACAAAAGTTGTTTGGCATTTTTCTGAGTTTTCTACAATTATTTGTGCATTTTCAAAGTTCAGCCCTTTTATTCAAAACTTAACTCGGAAAGGCAGTGGCAGTTTTATGCAGGGACCCTAGACATTTTAAACAACCACAGATAAGCCCCTGCAAACTAACACGAAGGACCCTGGACAAAACCAAATCATCGCAATGTCATCCCTCCCCTCGCTGGCGAAGGGCGCGGCCAATTCCGGTGAGGCTAGGCGGCGCTAGAGGCGAGAAAGGGCTCAGGTTCATTGGGGTGCTCACCTTGAGCAGGTTCGGTGAAGGGATGGGTGGTGGAGAAGGCTCATTGAAGAGGAACGGCTTGGGGACGGGAAACGGCGGCGGCGGGGATGAACTTGGGCGTTCCGGTGGACTCGACGGCTTCGGCAAGCTACAGGCTGCTCGGCGACTTGCGCGTGGCTGTGGGGAAGTGACTGCGATCAGTGGCGCTGCATGGAGAGGGGCTCTCCAAGGCGGGGTAGTGCGGTGGCTTGCGGAGCAAAGGAGTGGGCAGGGGGCGATGGCGCGGGTGAGCTCTTGGGCAGCGCAGTCTTGCCTCTTATAGGCCCGGGGAGGTGTGGAGGGGTGAAGTGGGGCGAATGCTAGTGCCGGACGTGGCCGGAGGCAAGTGTGGGAGAAGAACAGGGTGGTGCCATTGGCGGAAGGAAGTGGGGTTGCAGGAAGAAGATCTCCCGACCATTGGCTCGGCGCGATTGCAAGCGCGCAGGAGTGGCTTTGTCGGGCGGGCGGATTGGCGAAGCTTGGCGCGTGAGTTGTCACTGTCAAGCAGTGGGTTGGCGGAGGGAGCTCAGCTGGTGGAGGGAGATGGCGTGGCAAAGGGGCAAGCAAGCACCGGCGTTGGGTAAGGGGGATCACGGTAGGGGGGATAAGATGCCTTGGCGCGTGCATTGGGCAGCCTGGGTGCTGTCTTGTCCCATCGCGCCAGCGATAGGGCGCAGCGAGCTCGCTGGTGGCGCATGGCCACGCGGCGGCGTCACGCAGGTGCACGCGCTGGGCACACTCTGGCAAGTGCATTGTGCAGTGCAAGCAAAAGGGCCGGGGTTTGAACGTGTTTTTGGTGCGAAAGTTCAAAAAAAGTCAAAAATCTTCCAAACTATGAACTGTTGTCCTAATGTCAAGTTTGAAAAGCTAGAAAGGGATTTGGTTCAAATTCAAGCTAGATTTGCAGATACAAGGCTTCAAAGTTTGGTGGAACGCCTGGACTTCACACTTGGCCAAAAACTGAGTTTGAGCTGAGTTTGACCGTTTTGGCTGGTTTTGACTCAAGTTTTGGAAAGGTTTGGTTGAGATTTGTTCCTAGGTCAAATAAGTGAATTTGCAGTAGTCTTGTAGAACTCAAATTTTATAAAGGGTTTGGCTCGAGTTCAGTTTAAGTTTTGTGAGAAAACCTCATGCCAAGTTGCATATTTTTAATGGTTCAGACTTAGAGCAGTTTGTGCTGTTTTCGAAGTTCTTGCTGACTTTAGCCTAGGAGTTGAGTATGTTCTAGTGTGATTCAGTCCAGACTCATATTGCTAAACTTGTTCTTCAAAGTTTACTCTAAAACTTTTGTAAAATATCGAACTCAAGTCCAGGTCTAGAATTTGAAATAACAGGAACTAAAGTACCCTACTCAGCACTGTTTTCAACACTTCGCGTTTTTGAAATGAGGTTGATTTGCCACTAAGTTTAAATCTAGTTTTTGAACAACTTCCTCTCCAAATCACTCAAAGTGCCAATAAGAAAAGTTGTTGCGTTTGTAAAGTCCTACAACTCTTAGATTGACAAAAACTCAAGTTCCTATGTAAAATTTCAAGTTTCGAAATGACCCCTATCAAGCTCCTAAAGGGCATTTTTGACCTTTCAAGTGCTAAATTAGTGTCTAATCATCCTATTCAAGCTTAAGCAAGGTTAATTTAGCTAGGGTTGTCACAGAGTGCTGTGCAGGCATGGCGGTTGGCCGCGGTGGCGTGCGGGTGTGGGCAAGCGGCTGGTGACAGGCAGGGAGGAATTTTGGCATGGAAGATCCGACTTGTCGTGCGTGGGGTGTGGCGGAGAGGCGTGCGTGTGCTGTCACCACGCCGGCGGCAAGTGGCCAGGTGGCATTGGCCACTGCCGAGCTGCAATGTGGCAGCCGTGGTGGCGTGCAGGCCACGGGCGCGCGCGTGGGCGCCGTGCAAGGGTTGGTCGGCTGGGATTGCCTTGGGGGAGGGGAAGATGTCGTGCGCGGCGATTGGGGGAGCACCGGGCTCATCGGGTCACTTCGCTGGTGGTGACTGGCTGGGCGACGCTGGCCATCGGCATGGCATGATGTGGCGCGGCGTGACGCGCCGGGCGCAATCACCCTGGATCCGGTGCACATGGGCGTCATGGTGGCGCGCGAGGGCAGCACCTTTGGTGCAAATTTGCTCAAAAATTTTGAACTGAACCTTTAAATTTCCAAAAGTAAAAGTTGGAGATTGAACTACAGGCTAGAAAGTTTACAAAGGTAGCCACATGAATTTCTCAGCGGTTTTGAAGATAAACTTGTGCCAAGTTTGGTAGAATGCCGACTTAGGCTGAATTTGAATTCGCCCCAAATTTAGCTGAATTTTGATTCAAAAATTGAAATCCTTCCACTCAAAATAAGTGAAAGCTCAAATAACAAAAGTTGTTTGTTTTCAAAAGTTCTACAACATTCACATTGGCCAAAAGTTAAGTTCTTATATAAAATTTTGTTTTTAAAACCTGCCCAAAGAAAGTGCCTTTTAGTGGTGTTTTCAACACTTAGATCAATTGAAGCGCATTTGAATTGGACAAGTGGCAATTTGAGTTCAGTTGTGATTTGTTTGCTTAATCATTTTGCTTAATCTTGATTTGTCTTGCTAATTACTAGGGATGTTACACCCCTCATTGGGTGTTTGAATTTAACCTTACCGTCGGGTGTGAATATCGGAATTCGAGCTAGTACCCAATTCCTACTGCGCTCATCCAAGCCTTCAAACAAATCCGGTGAACTAGATTTCCTTTGTTCTTCTTCCTCTCTGCTCCATTTAGCGATCTTGGCTGCGTACCCTCCCGCATCCAAGTGATGGGGGTTCTCAGCAGCTTTCTTAGCCTTCTTGGTGTTTTCTTCGCTCAAGGCTTTTGCTTCCGACTTGTTCTTCTGTTGTATGAACTCTTCCCACATTTCTTGAGGAATCCTACCAAAGTCTTCCCTAGCATTCTTGCCTTTTTGTTCATATTCTGTATTAAGAGTAGACCTCCAATTCCTAAAACATTTTCCAAGGAGGCCCTCAGCAAATTTTCTTGCGGACTCCTCTTGACCTTCAGGAAAAGTGAACTTTTCCTTCAATGTGGCTCACAATACATCCTTTGTAGTGGTAGGCACATTCTTCCAATTACTAGTCATGATCTAGGTTTGCAATTTATCCATGACAATAGCTCCACATATGTTTCGAAACCTAGCAGCTATCCCTTAGGTAATATGGGCTCACCTTTGGAGCCAAGCAATTCTATTACGAGAATACCTTTTCCAGGGATCTGGTTTCAGCTTCTTTTCCCACTTGCCTTTTCGGATTACTACTAGAAGCAGTTGTAGCCGAAGGTTGTGGTGCAGAGGCAACTACCTCGCCTTCCTGCAGAGTAGATGTTCTATGATGTCGCGGCGGCGAATAAACCGGGGATTGGTCATCGTTCTATAGAGAAAATAATAGTTGGAGTTTATCATCTTCATGTGAACAAAAAACGCATCACTAGCTAGTATATGAATGTGCATGGAGGTACCTGATGATCTGCAGTTGGATCGTATTCAGGTCATCTTCATCTAGACGCCTACGAGCCCTAGGTGGGCTTGGTTCGTACTCAAGTGGATTAGAATACGATCCACATGAGTTGTCGGAATCAGAATGCTCCTCGGTGGATTCAACATTGTTATCATTGCTATCCACCGCTCTTAATATGCAAAATTGTAACACTTGCAATTGAAAATTATTCATGAATTTATGCATAACAACAAATATTTATTATTCATGAATTTATGCATATCAATAAATATTTGTACACCAAACTTTTCCTTTCACAATTCAAACATATTTATTATTCTTGAAATTATGCATATCAATAAATATTTGTACACCAAATTTTTCCTTTCACAATTCAAACATATTTATTATTCATAAATTTATGCATATCAATACATATTTGTACACCAAACTTTTCTTTTCACAATTCAAACATATTTATTATTCATGAATTTATGCATATCAACACATATTTGTACACCAAATTTTCCTTTCACAATTAATTCAAACATATTTATTATTCTTGAATTTATGCACAATAAATATTTGTAGACCAAAAGTTTCCTTTCACAATTCAAAAATATTTATTATTCATAAATTTATAGATATCAATACATATTTTTACACCAAACATTTCCTTTCACAATTCAAACATATTTATTATTCATAAATTTATGCATATCAACACGTATTTGTACACCAAATTTCTCCTTTCACAATTAATTCGAACATATTTATTATTCATGAATTTATACATATCAACACATATTTGTACACAAAATTTTTCCTTTCACAATTCAAACATATTTATTATTCATAAATTTATGTATATCAATACATATTTGTACACCAAACATTTATTTTCACAATTCAAACATATTTCTTATCCATAAATATATGCATATCAACACATATTTGTACACCAAAATTTTCCTTTCACAATTAATTCAAACATATTTAATATTCATGAATTTATGCATATCAACACAAAATTTTTCCTTTCACATTTAAAAAATATTTATTATTCATAAATTTATGGATATCAATACATATTTGTACACCAAACTTTTCCTTTCCGAACTTATTCAAATTTATTAGTCATGAAAATTTATTTTTTTTGCATGAAAAAAGGACCAACCGAGGTTCGGGGAGGGCCGGCGGCGCGGCAGGCTTGGGGAGGGCCGGTGGTGGCGCGGTGGGCTTGGGGAGGGCCGTCTGTGGCGCGGTGGCCTCGGGGACATTCGGCGGCCGCGCGGAGGCCTTAGGGAGAAGCGGCGGTGTGGCATCACGTTGCAACGAGGATAAGGGAGTGCTGGAGGCGTTAGGTCGGGGAGGCGCGGTGGCCGAGGGAGGGCCGGTGGGTGGAGAGGGGGGTGTGGCCGGCGGCATGACTCCGGGAGGGCGGCTGTGTCGAGGAGCGTCGGGGAGGGGGCTGTGACGGCCGGGGGAGGACCGGCGGGTGGATAGGTGGGCGCGGGCGGCAGTGGCGCTACGTGAGGGCGATGGCATCGAGGGGAGTCGAGGTGGCAGCGCTCCGAGAGAGGGGCACTGCAAGCGGCGCGCTCCACGAATGCAGCGTGGGCGTCAGGGAAGGGACCGCGATGGCGCTTCGGGAGGCGAGGTGGTGCTCTTGTGACTGGCGGCAACGTCGACGAGGGCGGCGGCTTCGACGTGAAATTTTGGCAGCTTGACGGCGTGGTGAAAGTTTCATGCTAGGACTTGGAAAATTTCGAGCCCAACCGGGGGTTATATGGGCACGCACTGCGTTGGTGGGCGGTAATACGGCCCGCCAGCACAGAGGCTCAGTGCTAGTAGGCGAGCCTCTGTGCTGGCGGGCTGCTTTAGCTCTGGGGCGCACCAACACTGAGGAGCTGTGCTGGCGGGCCACATTAGCAACTGCCAACACCGTGGGTTCAAGAAATTTTCAACCGATTTAAATACTTGATAAATGATTTCAAAATTATTTCAAACTTTTACACATGAACATAAATGTTATTTAGTGAATGTAAAAATTATAATTTTATGCATAACACAAATGAGAATGACTAGTTAGTTCACTTGTCACTATAGGTTGAAACACCTCATGAGTTATAGGGTGATCATGACTTGCATATCCATTTGGAAAGGACGTACTGTTAGATCTCAAAATTATGTTAATATTTTTTGTCCATGTTGGTTCACTCCTAAAGTGGTTACATGCCAAAGTGGTTACAGTTTTATCATGCCAAATTTAATAAAATATAAAATTGTCTAACAATCATGAGAATATGAGATTTTCCATGTAACCACTTTAGGAGTGAACCAACATGGCTTAAAAATATTAACACAATTTTGAGATAGTCTAACAGTACGTCCTTCCCAAATGGATATGCAAGTCATGATGACCCTATAACTCATGAGGTGTTTCAACCTACAGTGAGAAGTGGACTAACTAGTCATTCTCATATGTGTTATGCATAAAAATTATATTTTTTACAATTACTAAATAATAATATGTTCATGTGTAAAAGTTTAAAATAATTTTGAAATCATTTATCAAGTATTTAAATAGGTTGAAAATTTCTTGAAACCAGTGTGTTGGCGGGTGCTAATGTGGCCCGCCACCACAGCTCCTCAGTGCTGGCTGGCGATAAAGCGACCCGCCAGCACAGAGGCTCAGCACTGGCAGGCGGTGTTAGCGCCCGCCAGCATAGAGGGACCACTACTGGCGAACCACGTTAGCACCACCAGCACTGACGCGCCCACATATAAACCCAGGTCGGGGGACAAATAATTTCTAACACCCGGCGGTTTTGCAACATACGCCGTCAGGCTGCCGGATTCCGCCATGCCTCCCTCGCACCACCGTTCTCAACCCCTCGCGCCACCATCCTCTTCCCCGAGCGCCGTTGCTGTGTGTCTGTGCTTGGCCGCCCGGGGCATTGTCTGCCCGGCTCGGCATTGTGCTCCCCCGCGTCAGGCCACGCGCCATACCCTGTCCGTTGCCACCGCGCTCCTCCCCGCCCGAGACTCCTCCATCACGTACACCGTGTGCTGCCATCCTCCTCACCTGTGCCTTGCCTCCTGAGGCATTGTCCGCCCGACTCAGCATTGTGCTCCCCCACGCAGGGCCGCGCGTCGTACCCCTGAAAAGTGCATCTAGGCCCCTAAGTGGGTTTTGGTGAATTGAATGACAAAACGATTAAAGGACTAACTTGTTTGCTTAAGATTGTGAGTAGGATTTTATTCTCATATTTATGATATGATATTGTCTCTTAAGATAAATGTGTATTATATGGCTCACAACAAAGAAAAGCAACCAATTGTGTGATCCCGTGATGAAAGTCTATGATCAATGACAAGCAAGGGTCAAGTAAAACTTGGGGATATGCTTGATGGTTAATCTTTAAGTCTCCAAATCATGTGATAGTTTGATTGACAAGTAAAGGGATCACTAAGAAAAGAATAATGATATTCACAAATGGATATTGCAAGACTTCATGAGTATATGATAAAAGACATGTGCTTATGTTCTATATATTGGCCTTGTTATTGGAAGCTTGTAATTCATGAGATATTCTTTATTAGTCAAGAACAAGCATTTGAAGAGGATATCAAATGGGATTTCATGGTTGATGTCAAAGCAAAGCTAAACTCAAAGTGGCAAGAATAGGTGAAGAAATCAAACGAGATACTAGAGCGAGGGACTAAGCAAGCTTTGGACAAGAGACGGCTTGGGCCATGTGCGTTTTGCTAAGCTGAAGTGGCTAGTATCGAGGGGGTTTTGAAGTATCATATCTAAGCCTTAATGAGGAAAACAATGAAATGCATTCAATCTAATATGATTGGTAAAATGGAGTGACTTAAGAATTCAAGTATATCTTGTCATGAACAAAGGAGTATCTTAAGTCACTAGCTTAAGATGGATATGCTCAAGATGATAGCTATGTTGAGACCCCTCAAATGACTATTGATCGAAGTATGGCATGGATGAAGACTTACAAGCTCAAGTGGATGATATAGTGTTTATATTTATTCTTGAGTATAGGTATGCTGTACTATCAAGAGGGATGCACCATTAGCTAATTGGCAATACCAAAAGTGCTCTTAGTTGACCTATGTGAGTTTGGCCTTGAGAAAACCCTTGAGTGAGATAACTGTCCCCGCTCAATTAACAATGGTTGTTTCAACCAGTAGATGAATTTTAAGTGAGTGTTTGAGTATTTTGGGGTTAGACTGATTTGGCAGATCGGTCTGGGGTTCAGAGAGCAAACAACTAACTCAGCCAAGTCGACCTGATCAGATTGGCAGACCGGTCTAACCGGTCTGAGGGTAACAGCTAGTATTTCAAAGAAGATTAGTCTGACCGGTCTAGCAACTGGTCTGATCGGTTTAATCAGTCCCAACAACTAGTTTCTATTTTGTGGGGTTATATATACCCCTTAGCCCCCCACCTTGAGGGGCTGCTGGTTCTACACGACTTGAACATAATCTAGTGACTAGAAAAACTTTCCTCAACCTCTCTTTGTGAGACTTGAGTGATTCTTGAGAAATCTTTGAGTTGGGTTGAGAGAGTGATCTTGTGTGAGCATTAGTGAATTGAAAAGAGCAATCCATAGCTTGAGCACTTGTGGTTCACATCGAGAAAGCTTTTGAAGCATTTGTTACTCTTGGAGGTGTGCATCCTAGATGGCTAGGTGTCGCTGGCTAGCTCCCAAATTGTGGTGAGTAGCAGCAAGTTTGTGAGGGCTGCGATCTTGCCTCCGCAAGGAAACAGGTCAACTAGTGGAGATGAGAAAAGTGGTTGAAAGAGACCCGGTTTGTTGGAAGGAAGTTGAAATAGACTCTTATTCCAATAGGCTCCTCAACGGAGACGTAGGATTCATTGGGTTGAATCTGAACTTTGGATAAACAAATCCTCATGTCTTCATTTTGGTTCACTTCACTTGTTGATTTCTAGCAATTTACTTATGCTTCCACTTCGATCTACTTGGGTGTGCTTGTCTTGTGTGCAGGTACTATTTTTTCCCCATTGGAAATCATCTACAGAAGCTACCCTCCAAGTTTGGTTGGTGCTAGAAGCGAAGGAGGAACTCGAGCAGCACTTGAATATCACCCTGCCTAGACCGGTCTGACCGGTTTAGCTTGACCAGTGCTGCTGAGTAGGTTGAAGTTTTTTAAATTGATCATCTTGCATATTCAACCCCCCTCTAGGCGACATTTCGGTACTTTCAATTGGTATCGAAGCTTGAACTCACATTCAAGCTTAACCACCGTGAGAAAAGTTGTCGAGAACATGTGATGTATCATGTGAGCCACTCGCTTGCGATGGCTCAAACTACGCTTCTTGGTCTGCTCATATACTCAATGCATTTAGGACCATGGGTCCATCTGTTGAGCAAATTTTAGTTGCTTGCATTCTTCCTTCGAATTTTGACATTTACCATGTTGATTGGTCCAAAATCACTCGAGAGGAGTTAGATTGCACGCAACTCAATGCTTGTGTTACTAACTTCTTGTGTAGCAATATTTATGAAGATCTTCAAGATATTATCTTTGATATTGAAGAAGTTTGTAATAACGCACATCTCATTTGTGCACTTCTCATGGAGACATATGCAACGTCCGAATGTGATGATGAAGAGAAAGTAGAGGAGAAGTCACTTGAAGAGTGCTCTACATCACAAAAAATCAGCACTGATCCTCAAGTGTCACTTCTCATTGAAGAAGAAGGCCAAAGAAGTCAAGACACGGTTCCTCTGTAGGAACCGGTCAAACCGGTTCAAGTAGGGAAACTAGCCCCGTGTGTGCCACAGGTGTTTGTGTAACATCCCTGGTTTAAGTAAAGCAATTCAAAGGTTAATTAAAGTGTTTAAGCACTCAAATCACCACTAAACATCAAATTGCCACTTGTGAACTTCAAATTTCAAAATAAACTTTGAAAAGCACCAAAATGGGCAAATGGAAGTCAAATGGGGCCAAACAAGAAACCAAATGTCAAAAACCAGAAAATTAGGTTGGGAAGGTATAAAAACACCCAAAGTTCACATCCCAACTTCTGAAAGCTTTTCAAATTCACCAAGTGTTGAAAAATGCCTCGAAAAGAACTCAAAAGGGGTAGAAATGGAAAAATAGATTTTGTATAAGAACTCAACTTTTGGCCAATATGAAAGTTGTAGAAAATTTCAAAACAAACAACTTTTGTTATTTGCAGATCTTCTGATTTTGAGTGGAAGGCCCTAAATTTCAAATCAAAACTCAGCAAATTTGGGGAAAATTCAAATTGTTTTCAAATCGGCGTTCTACCTAAGTTTGAGCCTTTCTATCTTCCAAACCGGCCAGTTTTCACCCATGAACTTTTGTAGAAGTTGCAGTCTATGATTTGGTCAGCAAGTTTTGTTTTTGGAAATTTCAAAGTTCAAACTCAAATCTAGAGAAAATCTACCTCAAACCCATTGCCCTCGCACGCCACCGCATCGCCCCCCCCATGTGCCAAAGCGTGATCACTGCGCATGGCGCGTCGTGCCATGCCATGCGGCACAGCTCGATTGGCATAGCACCGCTGCCAACGTTCGCTGTCGATGGGATGCGATGGATCCCCCGCGCTGCCCAATCCCACGGCAGTGCTATCCTTATCCGTGCCACCACATCACCCCTAGCCAATTGCTACACGGCGCCCACGCGCACGCTCCCTGCCCGCGCCCGCGCTCGGCACCATGTCACCATGCTCCATTGGGCTCTACCACTCTGCCATTCGCCATTGCAGACGCAATTGCACAAGCCCTGCGCTTGGCCATTCCGCGTGCGAGGCAAAGAGGCGACATCCTGCCATGATCTTGCCTTGCCAATGGCCGCCGCTTGCCCACGCGCGCAGCGCTGCCACGGCCAACCGCCACCCGCACCCCTGCACCACCAGTCACCGGCCTTGCCTGTTCTCCCCAATCGCTACTTAGCTCATCCCAACGCCCTTATCTCCTCCTTGCACCCCTCTACCCCTATAAAAGGGCACTGTGGCCGCTCACCGACATTTCACCACTGCCAGTCTCCCCGCGGAAGCGTTGCCTCACTCCACCGCCACTCCCCACCATCGAGCTCACCCTCCCAAGCATCGCCGCCACCTCCTAGCCCCTCTAGTGGACCACGAGTACACCCGCGCAGCCTCTCGAGCCGCTGCCCAGCCTTCTCCGCCGCTGCCGACGCCGGAGATGACTCCTCTCCGCCGCGCCCGAGGCCTCGCCTTGAACCACCACCGTCAAGCCTCCTCCGCCCACGTTTCTTTCAGCGCTTTCACTCACGGTGAGCCCATGACCACGCCCGAGCCCTTTCCCCATCCTATTGGCACCGCCGCTCAACGGAATTTCGCCGGCAAGCCGCCGGCCGGGCTAGGGACCCAATTGCGAGTCCCCTTATATTCCTAAGGTCTAAACCATAAAACTGCAGGACCCTTCTATGAAAGTCCCTTCTATGAAAGTTTAATAGTTCTAGGGGCCTCTCCGTGAAAAGTTTTTCTTTTCTCTGTTTTGTTTTGGGTTTAAAATGGCTTAAACTTTGGGAATTTGTAGGAAAATCTAAAAAAATGCTAAAAATACAAATCTAACTTTCTTAGACTCCTGATGATGAGTAGGTTCACTGAAAAATAGTTGTGAATATGTTAGTGTTGTGTTTTTTGCTATAAGTTTTAAATTGTGTTTAAGCCAATAAATGCCTTATAAATCATGGAAAAATGGTAAAAATATGAATCCACCTTTGTGAGATCACTTTTGACATGCTTGTTCTAGATATGAATTTTGCAACCCTAGTTTAGTGGTTAAACTTACTATTTTGAGTTTAAATGCTTGAGTGCTAGGCTTAATCTTGTTTTTACACCATAAATGGAAGAAAATAGGTAAAAATGCAAGATCACCTTTGTTGGGTTCCTAATACAATTGTTTCACTAGGAAAAATATTGTTTCCAGGTTGATACATGTTTCACCTTGCCTAAATAAATGCATGTAAGTTAATACACTTAAAATTTGGTAAATGTTAAATTAAGTTGTTTAAAAATTCAGAAACATGATAACTTTCCAAATGAATGTTGAGCAACCCCAAAATGACCCCCACCTTTCTTTGTGAAGTCTAAGATGTTAAAACCTTAATGTGTACACAATCACCATGAAGTCGAGCCCGAGTTTTAAATCGCCAATGCACTTTGCTTTGCGAAGAAATCAAGTTTAAATTCTTGTGTAGGTGAATGTGATTGAAATGCAATTTACACTTCTTCAATAATATCTTAAGTGCATCCTGCATATAAAAGCTTGAAAACTTGAACTGTTGCATGTGCATCTCGTGTAGAAGCGAACCTTGCTGAGGGACGTACGAGCTACTGCCGGTAGCCGAAGAGGAACCTTTTGTGGAGCTGCATCAGATCGAGGCAGAGCAAGACCCCAGCCAAGCTTCTAGCGACCCACAAAATAACCTAGTTCAGGAAGGCAAGCCCCGGAGCATAACCCTGGTTTTCAAATTATGCAATACTTATTTTACCTATGTTTGTGCATTAAGTTCATAGGAGTTCCCTGAAACCTTAGTTGCATGATCCTAAGTACCTATGCTTGAATACTAGCATGTAAAGTCGAGTAGATGCTATGCTAAATAGGGACACGGTAAAAGTTGAGTGATTTCCTGTCACTCGCGAGCAATAGGAGTTGTCTGTTTACTTATGTTGGAATCATAAGGTTGACGGGTGAGGCTTGGTGCTATGTTCTGCAATTATTGATGCCCCGTCTGTATAGAGCAAAAAATGCTAAGGTCAAAACGTGTGGGAGTCTTGGTCAAGTTTTTGAACATACTAAACACATGCTGAGAGTATAGGGAATCAGTAAGCCTAGTATCTAATTGAACTGGTGTTGACCTTTACCCCACTCTCTCTAGAACTGGGTTCCCATGTGGCCTCATGTGGGTACAAGTGCAGCCATGGTACGGCATCGTTCCGGGACCGTGGGGCATTGTATGGAAGGAAATTGGGCTCTGGACAAACGCTGAGAATTGACGGGAACCATTGATATATGTGAACCCATCATGGTAGTAGAATATGTCATGTGTTTAAGTCCACCTTGCAAGGTTAAGAAATCCGATTCGAATCGTCTGCTTCTCACAGTTTGGGACTACTTGACCTCTTTTCCTACATTGAGTAAGAAGGTGAACAAGGATGATGATTAATATTGATGATTGATTAAATTGCTTGTTCTACCATGCTTGCTTAGATTAGGTGCTTACCTAGAATGTCTAATCAACTAGAACTTGATGCTAAAACTTGAAAGTAAGGATCCACTTTAGAAGCTTTTGGCAAAAACAAACCCCTTAGCCAAAAAGCCTTGCATGTCTAGGACTCGGTGGATTACATACCACCTGATGGGTAAGTCTTGTGGAGTATTAGTATACTCAACCTTGCTTGTGACTATATTGTCAAGAATTGTTGTTGTGAATGACTTGGTTGCTAGTGTGACTTGGCCGTCCCAGCTCCCTCCGGGTTGGACGATTTAGTGGGACCCATCCTCAGTCGGAGAGGATTGTGGTGATTGATATTATGGCAAGCTTCACCATGGTATTGTGTACTAATGTTAGAACTATCATTTATTTTTCCACTACTTTCAAACTCTGAAACTCTACTTTTATGCATTTGAACATTTGGTCTTTAATAAGTTAATGTGGGACCTGTAGTAATTATCTGGATTGTTGTAATTTCTGAACTCATCTTCGTGCAAGTATGCTTTATTTCAATCCGAGACACGTGGTTTTATCGAGTGAAACCTGACAGACTACCATCTTAATTCAATTAAAGTGTTCGTTCGCATATGAGGCAACATTGAGTACACTTTAGCTAGGTTAATTTGGGTGGTTCTGCCACAACTTGTTAAGGTTCAAGTTAAGCTTCATCTCTTCCAGAATCGACTTCATGGCCAACAAAAAGAAGAAGAAGGCCAACATAGGGGAAAGTCAAAAGATTGAGTTGTCAAGTTCTTTGGTTAAAGAACTTGAGCTCCTCAAATCCGATCATGCCTCCTTGGTCTGTAAGTATGATTCATTGGCAAACAATTATGCATGTGTTACTAAATCTCTATCTTGTGTAGCATCATTAGAAGAAGCCAATGAAGTGCTCGTAGCTCAACTTGAGAAGCTCACTAGTGAATGTCACACCCGGTTTTAAGGATAAAACCGAGTGCATTGAATACATGTGTGCCAGGATCAAGTTACACACATGTACGACATAAGAGAATAACAAAGATAGTGCCAAAATGAAAAAAGAGAGTACTAACCATTATTACATGACCGAAAGTCTCAATAAAATACAAGTCTAATTTATTACGCAACAGACTTTGAAGGTAGCGACGACACCACAGGCAGCTGACTGAAGAACCGTACGTCTAGAACTCCTCAAAGTCATCCAAATACTCCTCTAGATTAACTTGGTCTGAACAACAGTTTTGCAAGGGTGAGTACACTTATGGTTGGTACGCAACAAGTCGTGGGGAACAATGAAGTGTAAGGCAAATCAAGGTATGGCTAGGGTTTAATCGCATCAGCTTTTTATTTAGTTGGTCAAATTTTATTAGCAATTAACTAAGTGTAAGTTTATACCACCAACAATTAAGCAAGAACATAAATACGGTAACACATATGCATGAATGAAATAACAATGATTTAAGTCCATCTTTCGATAATGTTATCATGTGAGGGTCCAAGCCGCTCTTAACCGTGAGCACAACTGATCGATCAGTTTTACACTCTGTAGAGGTTGCACATCTTTACCCACAAGTCGCGTAAAAGTTCAAAGGAACTTTGGATCCAACCATGCAGTGTTTGCAAGGCACATACGGCACTTACGAGGTGTGATTGCATAGGGATGCTATGAGGCCTTTACAAAGATTCGTTAGTAAGTGGTAACTGCTAAGGTTTTAGGCTGAAGCAGAGCATAACAGTCCCCTAGTGAGTACAGTGTCTTAGCAAAGCCTACTTCCCAAGAGAGCGAGTGCTATACCCCATCAACGCCTCCCCTCTTTCCCTTTTGGTAAGATTACCCCACACTAGATTTTCTAATTACTCAACCAAGACCAGAGCCATTTAGTCTTGTGGTAGCACTATTTTCCTGGGTGTTCTCCATGTTCCGATTAAACAATACGATCTTGTATTAGTGAAAGGTATAACATAAGTAAAGCAAGATTAATCATTGATTTTAGTTATACCACCATAACCTAAGTAAGCAATAAGCATGAGCTACCCAACATAAAAATAAACCTGATTGGTCAAGGCATAGGTAAATGAAATATAGGACAACCTTAATTGGGACCCATCATGTTTAAACTATTAAGTGCATAGGGATGTTGTATTGAACATGAAAGTAAAGGTGATTAGGACTGAAAGAAGTGATCAAGAACATGACTTGCCTCCTTGACCTTGCTCTTGCTGCTCATACTCCCCGAAAACTTGATCCTCGAACCCCTCGAGCTGTTGACCATCTACACGCATCACACGAGCACATACAAGCATTCAAATGCATAACATAAGAAAACATTATACCAATCATAATAAATAGAGAAAACAAGCTTGAAAAACTGTTCTACGTGTTGAAATGAACAGGTGGACATAAAGAACGCTAGAAGCGAAGCTAGAATGCAAAAGATACACGTAAAACAAACTACAGGGGCCTATGTGCAAGAAAACTAAACTTCCAGGGGCTAAACAGCAAGAAACCAAGGACCTAAATGCAATTACACATATAAACCGAAGGTTTTACATGAAAAATGCATTTATGGACTACGGGTTTATTTCGCAAAAGCGCGGGGGTTTAAAATGAAAGAAAATAGGACCTATTTTGAAATACTTTTGAACTGCGGTGGACTGCAGGTTGATTAGAGAAAAGCACAGGGGCTTTTTCACAAAAGAGACACGAGGCGACGTAGTTGACTGATACGACCCAGTCAGATCGAATCTGGGCTGTCGGTTTTGCAGTGGATGGCTAGCGGCGGTGCACGGCTGACTGCAGAGGCACGCGACGGTGCTTCATTGGCGAGTCGCTAGAGCTGCTTGGGAGCGAGCTCCCGACCACGGTTTGGCGCACGGAGACCACCAGAAGCAAGAGATAGGCAAGGCGAACTTGTTTTGTTGGTCAACGGTGGCTGAGATGCGGTGGCATTACCTTTTGTGGCGGTGCTTGGTGACGGTGAGCGCGGAAGCTTGCGGCGGTGCTGGGGCTTCGGGTGGTGGTGCAAGTGCTGGCGGCTAAGGTTTGAGGCTGAGCCCAGGGGGGCGGTGGCTTTATATAGGGGTGAGCTCGATGTGCGGGCCAAGACGGCATGGGTGGAGCGGGCTCGAGTTTGAGCTCGATGCAGAGGTGCAGTGCACGGAAAAGGAAAGGAGCGGGGAGAAAGGAAGGCGGAGGAGGAAGAAGAAAGTAAAGGAGGGGAAGGGACTGACCGGTGGACCCCGTGTGTTGGCTGGATGAGGAAGTGTGGGTTGGGCCAGCACTTTCTGGGCCGAGCATGAAAGGGAGTTGGGCCAAGAAGAGAGCTGGCACTAGGCTGAAAGAAAAAGGGGAAAGCAAAGCTGCGGCCCAAATGAAAGGAAGAAAGAAAGGTGAAGAATAAGGGTTTGAAACAAATTTGAAATTTGAAATTTAAACTCAAATTCAAACTCAAGCAAACAAAATATGCACCAGCATGAATGCAACAATAAACTCCTATGATGCATTAATTTAATTTGGAGATATTTTTAAATGCCTAGGAATTCAAATGCAACCTTAATTTGGGCAAATTTTATTAAGTCGCAAATTTTGGAATTTTTGGGTGTTACAGTGAACATATGGACTTGCAAGCTATTCACAAGGAACTTGAGTGTTTTACATGAGAAGCTTGTGGAATCATATGCTATACTAGATATAGCTCATGAGGTTGTTATAACATCGGTAAAAAATCTATTCAACCTCTCTCACACACATGCTCATGCTCACAAGTCAATATTGATTTATCTTGCACTAAACTTTGTTGTTCTCAAGCAAGCCAATCTAGCATTGAGCATGTATTTGTAGAATCTTGTAATGACCTCATTGCTCAAGGAAATAATGAACTCCTCCAAGAGGTTGAACGGCTGAAGAAAGACTTGAGTGAGTTGAAATAGAAGAATCAAGTGCAACCTTCTCAATATAACCGTGAATTCATGGTGAAGAAGCTTGAAAAGGGATCAACCGTTACTTGCTCAGCTCCTCAACTACATCTCAAAATCAGCAAGAGCAAAATTCAAGAAAAGAACAATTTTGAGCATATCAAATGCTTCAATTGTTCAAAAATGGGGCACTTTTCCTCTACATGCTCCACCAAGCTCAAGGGCAAGGAAACTCTCTTCAAGAGGCAAAAAGGTCTTGCTAGGAAGAAGGTATGCTATGGGTGCAATGAGAGGGGAGATATTGGTGCTACATGTCCTATTGCTATATGTGAGGATGACTCTAACCTAGACTAGTCAGATCGGTTACCCAAACCGTTCAGACCGGTTTCAGCCAAGGCAGTCTCTCCTCACTACAGCAAAAAGAAGGAAGTCACCTCGTCAACCAACATGCCTAGAAGTAAGCATAGGCAAGAAAAGTAAGAAGATATAGTGCCAAGTAAGAACAAAAATCATATTCGCTACACTTGCCGACAAAAGGGTCACATGGGTAAGGATTGTCCAAATGGTAACTCTCTCAAGTCAAACCTAGTCCATTACGATTTTAGTAAACTTAGGAATGACAAAGTTGGTACTTGTGCTATAAGAGTGATTGGTTCACCTCAAACTAGCATAAGGGACATTTGGGTTCCGAAGCATCTTGTGGCTAACATCCCAATAAGATTTGAGTACCAAAGAATGCTTGCTGAGCTTGCAGGATCGTCGGGATGCATTGGACACTTGGCTAAGATAGAGGAAATCAAAGATGTATCAAATGGCCAAGTGAAAAGCTATGATGATTAATTCACATAACCAATGTCATCTCGGTAATTAGTGCTTAATATTATGTCTTAGTCACTCTTATCTCCTTCTGAACATTTGTGTGTTACAACATACAAGCACTGAGCTTTTGAAATTCATTAAAGTGACTTTGACTCATTTATGAAATTTATTCTCTCATACCATATGATGCTTTTAATGGCTCTCTAGGAGAGCATATGTCTTGTTCTCATGCAGAAATCTATACAATGACTAATTCTTTAATTCAAGACATAATCAAGGTTATCAGACTGGCTAGTCCCTAGATAGGCCGGTCTGACCGGTGTGACTAACCGGTCTGACCGGTCAGCTCTGAGCAGAGGAAACTAGGCCATCGGAACTTCTGACACAAGGTCGGAACTTCCGATGATCACTAGAAGTTTCAACAAACTTTCGACAAAGGGTGGTCAGTGTCGGAGATAGATCCCCAGTACCCGCAAGGAAGGAAGAAGACGAACTCTTACTAGGATTCCTTTGTAATTCTACTAGGACTCATACCACGTAATCCTACTAGGACTCGTCCTTGTAACCGACTAGTTATCCCACCCCCTATACTATATAAAGGATGGTAGGGGTACCTAGGTCAGCAAAAATAATAGAGGACCAAATCTTCATACCTCGACACCCAAGCGTAGGATGCAATATACAACACCCCAAATAGGACGTAGGGTATTACACTACTCTGGTGGCCCAAACCTTTATAAATCCGTGTCTTGTGTCCTCACCTTTTACCTTCAAGTTCTAGGTCCGGCGATTCCCCACCAACCAGTATAAAACACCGACATCTGGTGCGCCAGGTAGGAGTGATCGTCGAGATCATCAGGCGAGCTTGAAGGACCTCATCTTCAAAATCAATTTACTCAACGAGAGGCAAGTCACCGAGTTCCAATTCGAAGCAGAGTCGAGAAGCTTGGGAAAACAATTGGATCATGGGCAATTCCATCCGCATAAGCCGCGAGTCCTTGTCCATGTTAAATCCGACAAGGCAACTCCAAGGATCGCACCGATCAAGATTACAGGTCGCGCGGAAAGACCTACATTCAACAAGCCAACGCACCAGCGACAACCTCGACTACTTTGACTACTCATCTCGACTAGAAAACTAGTCGAGGACGGACTACTCTGACTAATCATCTTGACTAGAAAACTAGTCGAGGGCGGGTTCCACGTGATGGAAAATTAGTCAGAATCGACTCCGACTAGTTAGCTTCATCAACAAACTGTCGCAGCTCCATCGATGACCGCACGGCTTCAGCGAGCTTCAAGGACCTCGTTATCAAAATGAATCTACTTGGTGCAAGAATGGAGACTCAACACGTTCCTCCGTCGAGCCCAAGGTGGATCCAAGGTGGAGTATGGCTCTGTATTTATTTGGCAGCAAGATTTTCTCACGGTCGGATTCCTGCGAATTCTTGACGTGATTGGATTTTGAAGCCAAGTAGCAGTCGGTGACCTCATCCGCGAAAAGCTGTCCTGCCCACGTCAATTGCAATGGTCGTAAAATCAAAGCCATCATCTCGCGCACGGACCAAGGCAAAGCTCCAGACCATCGGGCTGCTTACCATGTGCGGCTGGAAATTCAATTTGCTATAAACCAGCTACGTGCACTTGAAAATATTACCAGAAGACAATTCCATCAAGCATGCACTACACCTCCAGCGTACCAACGACTACTTCGATTATGCTGTGATGCTCACCAACACGCTGGAAAAACTACTCGTCTCGACTAGAAATTAGTTCGGGACAAGCCTCGTATCATCAATAACTAGTTGAAATCGACTCCGACTAGCCAGCTTCATCAACAATCATCACGGCTTCATCGACGACAACCTCAACTTCTCATCTCAACTAGAAACTAGTCAAGGACGGGTTCCATACAGTCAATAACTAGTCGGAATCAACTTCGACTAATTGGCTTCATCAACAATCAACACAGCTTCGTCGACAATCGCCCATGAATCAAGTTAAGTCACTTTTCTAATTATTTTTCAGCTTGTTTTTCGCATGCAAGGCAACACGCTGAATACTTATTTGTGTACGCCTCTTGAACGGGAATTACCCTATAGAGCTACACTTTGCCAACTGTTCCTGGGGCATGTTGATCGACAACCACAAGCTTGGTACACCAAATTATGGAGACAATGACCATGAGTTTGATGCACTAAATTTTGAAGGCACCATCACGGGTTTGGTATATTGAATTTTGGAGGCAATAACCACAGATTTGATGCACTAAATACTAGAGACTTACAACGACTACACCCTAAGGAGGCACAAATGTTAAGCGCACAACACGCGCTTTATTGCCGGAGGGCAAAATATGCAACACGTGCTCTACTCACTGGAGGGCAGCAAACTCTTACGCACAATCGCGCAGTCTCTTTTGTCGCAACGACGACTACTTATTTTCAATGTCTTCTCTTAAGGTCACTAATATTCTCGAGCAGAACACACCTTAATTTGTGAAAGCCTCGGATCATTTGTCATGCCTAAATGCTAGCACACATACATGAGAGAAAGAGCTCAGCTGTGCAAACGGCAGTGCCCGTACGCGTACAAGAGACAAAGATCTCACCACACAGTTGCTACAGCTAAAAAGAGACTGAGAGCCTAAACGTAACAGGCTAACTACTCAGGAGAAATATGGCCGAAGCAAAAGCATGACACATAACATTTACACTATATTGATCACTGAATAAATTTCAGTAGTTTCAATGTTCTACAAATATGCTACATAATGTATGCATCTCTTTTTACAGGTCAAACTTCGGCGACGATGCTCTAGGACATTAAGCGTACCTTCAAAGGCACATCTAGTTTCCAAACTCGTGGCCTAAGCACCAATTACTACTCGGAATATCTCCAATGGCTCAGCTAGCTTCCTAGCTCGGGGGCTAAGCACGAGTAACTACTCGACATGGCTTACATAGCTCACCTGGCGCATAAGCTCAGGGGCTAGATGCTGCAAAACTACTTGGATGATGATATGCGCAAAGATTCAAGATCCTTGAATTGATTAATGATAAATGGAAGCTAACAAAATTGGTTCCACAACTTTTTGATCATCACATGATTTATAAAGCATTTAACAAATCTAGAACAAAATAAATCATAGAGCACGACCTACAATAGCAACATGCACATACTCAATTTTGAAAGAAACTAGATATCAACAGGAACACAACAAAACAAGTTTTGTATTTTTAGCATTGTTCTACGCATTTCCAAAGTTTTCAGCTATCTAACTCTAGTAAATAAAGAAAAATGAGGTTATTTTGCATCTAAGCCCTTAGATCTATTAGTGTCTTGCACTTGGGTCCTTGAATTTTTTCCCATAACCCCCTCTCCTTTTCTTTCTTCTCTCACCCAAACACACCCATGCACACAGGCACGGAAACGGGCCGGTGGCGCATGGCTGGCCGTGGCCTTGGTCAGTGGTGGGGGATGGTGCGGCTTGGCAGGGAGAGCAGCTAGGTAGTGCCCCAAAGTGGCAGAGCTCACCAATGACGGTCCAGCGGTGAGGAGGAGACAGCGCAGCAGGGGCGCCAGGGGTGGCGGACAGAGGTGGCCGGCGGGCTCGCTACATGAGGAAAGGGAAGGGGAGGTGAGGGGAAAAACGGATACGGGTTGGCTTGGGGAAGCTGTGGGCGTGAGGGATTGGTGCGAGGCTTACTGACAGCAACGGCAGCTGCGTGGGAGGAGGTGGCAGCGGCAATGGAGGTGGTGGTTGGCTAGGGTTTCAGGGGAGGCCGGCATCGGCATTTAAAGGAGGAGCAGGGCGAGGGCAGGAGGGGGATTTCGTGTGGGCGAGGCCACGGTGGCCAGTCCGGCAATGGGCAACCTATGGGCGCCGCTGGCGCTGCCCAATGAGCGAGCGAGCTGGCGCGGGAGAGGAGGAAGGAGGTGCTGATGAGTGGGCCCGGCCAATTTTCAAACCGTCCAACTTCTCCACTTGAAACGACCTAGCTACACACACCCAAAAATCTCCCAAAAATACTCATTTGAAGGCTAAAATCATAAAGAACACAACACCACATGAATAACCTCCAGAACTGATTAGGTTTGCACGCAATTGACAAAAGAAAACAGCTAAAACTGAAACTTAATGAATTTTAAACACGGGTAAACATTACTCAAAAATTCAGTAAAAATACTATAAATTCATCAAATTGCACCTAGTATTTAAATCAAATAACAGGAGGCACAATTGCATAGCAGAAAAAATTTGAGTTGCTTCACAAGTTTGAATTTAAACAATAAACAATAATTTCATGAACTTAATGAAATGCTCCATTATGCACAAATGATGCTCATGATACTCATGTTAACATGTTAAACTTGTTTAACAACTTTGGGTTGTGACAATCGACTTGTCTATCCAAACCAGAATGCCAGCTGTTAGGGGCTCAACATCCGCTTGTAAGTGTTTCTATATCAACAAAGACAACGTGAGGCATGCAATAAATGAGATAAACTTGATAGTGCCAGTGCAGCAACGAAGATGACGATCTCAAAGCCCCATGTGCTGGCACATGTTGTCAACACCTCTATACTATCGAATTAATCACTCCCTTCATTTTAAATTGTAGATCATTTTAGCTTTGTTAGATACATAGATTTTGCTATCTATCTATGAAATGGAGGGAGTAGAAGATATTGTTGCCACCGCAGTTCTGCATGTACTGAAATCCATTCATCACGTGGAATAATCTTTATGGCTGATTTCGAGATAGGATTTTGAGATTTCTACAAGAGATAGAATAATCCTCCCATCAGCTCTCATTTTCAACGGATCAAAAGGTATAGGATTTCAAGATTTCTACAAGAGATTATGGCTGATTCATTAGACGCTGCTGCATTGTCAACACATTATGCAGCACATAGCCACATATGGGACATCTTACTTTCCATAGTTAGCCAATTTTTCTTTCACGGTTCACAATTTATTTGTTACAGTTCTTTGTCTCCAAACTTATCTTTGACAGTAGGAGGAAGCGGGGAAGACAGAGATAGAGGAAGAGCAGTAGTAGTGCCTGGGGGGCGGAGGAAGATGTGGAGGCAGAGGTGGTGGTGGTGGAGGTCGATTCCCAGCTTGCGGCAGAGGTTACCATTGAGGCCATCGCGGTGAACGTACCTATAAACTGAAAACTATGTTCTTCCAAACGGGGGTCAGTACGAGATGATAAGACTATTTCATTAAATTTCAGTCCAACGAGAAAGTTAGGAAGCAGTTGGCTATTTATTTGTTTGATTGAAGGAACCAGTTTGGCTATTTATCGACAAGATTGTTTAATGATTGAGTGATTGATCGGTCACCGATAATATGCTTGATTAAACACGCATGGAGCATTTTAGTGGAGCTTCTTCCTCCACGTGTTAGCCCTTGGATTCAGAGACAATCTATGCATTTTGTATAACTAAAGTGGCTATAGAGGCTTAAATCCACTAAAAGATGATGTATACTTTGTGGTGATACAATCAAGGCTGACATACATAGGTTTAATACGATGTGTTACAATTGTCAATAAGTCTGACTTCGTGATAAGGCGGCTTAAATTTGTAGTTTCATGCGGTTGAAAGTTCTGCGAAATTTATTCTTTGAAAAATGCAGTCACCATGCATATTACTAGCTAAGGTATGGGAAGAAACAATCATCTCTGCCGCGGCAAAAAAAAATCGTCAATGATTGAGACCCTCTTTATTTGATCAATTGGTTCGTCGTTGGCCAAATAGGCATCACATGAAAATAACATGCATGGTAGCAATTTCGATGTGCCGTGGGATAATGATCAAATACTATTCATTCCACAGGTAGGGCTAATTCTCAATGTCCACTGTCTTGTAACTGTTGCAATATGTAGGATGGGCGTGCGCAATAAATCTCTATGAACTTCAATTTACCATTATTTTTCTTTTGGTAAGGTCAATCTCAATGGAAGGTTTCATAGGAGTTTCGTGAGTATTAAATTGTATGCCACATCAGCAATTTTGCTAACTCGGCAAAGTTATTGTGAGGAGAGAGAAGGGAGAGTTTCATTAGATGTGAGAGTAGTTTCATCCCCATGATACTCATCAGGCATAGCTACCAAGTTCTCAGTCTTGGTAACTGTACATTGAGACTAGCTTAAAATCCTCATTAAGTAAAGGTCAGCTTCTTTCAGGCCACACATGTGGGATACCGGCCTAATACTCTCAAATGTCTGATGGCACGCGCAATCGCATTCCTTGTCTCTCTCTCGGTTGGTATAGGCGGTGGGGATGACACAGATTTGAGCGGCCGACAAATAGATCCATATACGTACTTTTATCCTTTCATTCTCATTTTGTGTAAAATGGTTAATTCAGAGGTGCTATGCCTAGACAAGTGTTATAAGCCAATTCGAACCTATTTAGACTAGCAAACTAGGATATAAATTCCATGGGAACATGTCACATGGGCTACAAGCATACTCCCTCCGTCCTGAAATACAAGGTATCCTATGATTTTTAGGACATATTAAGGAGATGGGCAAATATCTCATATACCCTGGTAATACAAGGCAAGTTTTCCAGTTAACAAGCGAAATATTTGGCAAGTTTTTAATTGAGTTGATTAAGTACTTGCCAAAAACTCCTAGGACGCCTTAATTTGGGGACAAATTTTGAACCTTAGATGCCTTATATTTCAGGACGGAGGTGTTGACGGCTCTTAAGTACCAAATCTAGACCGTCAACTCCTGCATAAACACATAAAAGATGAGCATCAATAGTAGTGGTAGAAGTTATTACTAACGAATTCCACAAGTATTGGTGAATATTTGTATGCAGGTCCATTAAACAAGAAAACACACCTCAAGAGTAAGGAAACACACTCTCAACCAATCAGGAGCAAGCACACAGATTGAAGGACTCACAAACGGGAGTAAACCGACTAGATTCACCGCAAAACTCCCCGTACCAAAGTGTGGATCCACTTGGCAGCTACCCAGCCAAAGGCGATTGCCAAAGGCAGTTACAAGGGGTCGGCTGAACCCCTTGTTCGGCCAAACCCATGGTGGCCCCGCTCACCTCCAGCCGCCACATGTCACCATTTACAGACATTGCAATGGCGGTTAAGGAAGATTCCCCAGATATTCCCCTTAGGAACTGACCTCAAGAGCCTATAATTAGAAGGGGAGGGGCTCACTTTTCAACACACCACTCAGTAGTAGAATTAGCGCTCCATTGCAAAGGCGAAGCACTGCCTAGCTAGTGCTTAGAGTAAGGGGAAGAGTGAGGGGTAGTTTGGGGAAGCGCCGGGCTTGTCGGTGTTCTTCTCCAAGTTGTACCTCTATGGATGTTGCCTTCCTTCGGTATAAAGTAAGCTCATATTCATGATTCCTTTCTTATAGTAGTTCTTATGGTTGAGTGAGACCATTTCTCTTACTCGCGGGTTCATCACTCCGTATTTATACGGGGTGCCGTAGTTTGCTACGGGATGTCAGACGTAGTTTGACTGTAGTAGTAATCAGTAGTGTCGACGTGGTGTCTAGGCTAAGGGTTATCCTTCATTTGCCTTATATCCCACGTGCTGCTAGAGGTAGGTCGTAGGTGGTGACAACCCTATTGGTCCTTTATAATCCTCCACGTTCGGATATAGCGTAGAGCTATTGGCTGGAGGCACCCGACTCATTTAGGGTAAGCCAGTGCCTGAAGCGAGTATTTTGACCCGAGAGATCGACCTTTAACTCACCTATAGAGCTACCTTTAGGAATCCTCTCTACCCTCGCCACATATCTTGGTGTGTCCTTGGACCGACTAAACTAGGAGTTAGTATGCACATGTTCCCTTGGATTCGATACCCTTGGAATACTCTGAGGTGAAAGCTACAACGGTATCCAAGTGCTTGTGGATTTATTGTTGATGCTCATTATTTACACACTTTTACCCCTATTTATCTTCAATAATGACATGAATTTAATACCTAAACTATCGATCACACCTAATAAACTAGTAGTTTTCACATAAGCAACGTATTTTGGAGGATGTTGTGTTTTTGCAGGAAATTGGGCCTAAAAGCATATTTTTGGATAAAGCATTCAACAAGCAATGAACCAGATGAAAATGAAGGTCAATGGGCTCAAGAGAGGCCTGTGGTGAGCCGCCTAGAGGCGCCAAGGCTGATCGGCCTGGCATCCTCTGGTGCCCCCTGGTGCCCATCTTTGGCAAGCAATCCTCCCAAGTTACTTAGGGCCTAAGTTTATGAAGATATGGCAAGGACCAGCTCGGGATCAAAGAGGAATCGAAGAAGGTCAAGCGGAGATTTTAAAAGTCATTGAAGATCAATCTCATCCCAAAGCTACCGATGTGCCAGGCCCACATGCAAGTGAAAAGAAGACTCCTGAGCACCTGAGAAGACTTGGAGATGAAGCAGGACACGAGGGGCGAAAGGGAAGGTCGATCGGCCTGGGGGATTCCTTTGTCTCCTCGCCTTCCAATTTTTGCCATGCGTCATCTGGACTATAAATACCCCCAAAAACCACCAAGCCTGCAGATTAGAGATGACGTACTCGACGTGGAGCAACAGAGAAGCAGAAGGAGCTTGAGGGACACCACTTCGGAGAGCTGAGGGTCGTGTAGTTGTTAGGGGTTAGCATAGGTGAGCCTCTGCCGGCATGATCACCCTGCGAGGAAGATCACGCTGGAGTTCTAGAGCTAGGAGTCATCAAGATCAAGGTAGGATCCCGGTGGTGATCTTGTGATGTACAATCATTCATGGCTAAGTAATAGATTTGTTCATGTTGTTGGCGATCTAAGTATCTCCTTCTATAGTTTTATGCTCTATTGGGTTTGTTTGCTTTTAAATCTATTAATCGATGATAGTTTTCTTAGGATGTTTTTTTGGTCATGGTGACCGGATTTGCATGCTTCATCTACCAATGACTATAACATGTTCTTTTCATCATGCCCTTAGTTTACCTATGTTGATAGATGGGATCGTGACAACATCTTTCTTCTGTAAGATAGGGGGTTTTGGGAGTCGGACTGGAGGTGTAGATTTAAAGATGCTTTTTACTAAGATCATATATGTGTTGCTTTGCTATCTATGCTCAGAATTACATCATATGCATAATCTAGGCTGCTCTAGATTGCTTATCTCTGCTCTATCTGTTATCTGTTTGTGCATGTTTAGTAGATTAAATCTGAATCACTCATCAACACCAAGTCCATATTAATAATGCTAGTTAAAGTAGAACTTGTGCTATCAGTTCCACGGATTGATAAATCTTGGGGAGTACTTTGAGGGAAGAGCTACAACTGATCCATGCTCGTGCGGTACACAACTTGGGATGCTAACAACTATCAACAAGCTTTTCTAGCACCGTTGCCAGGGAACTTATAATCAAGTTCTAAGTTTAATTATTCATTTGTAATTATGACTTTTTGTTCATGATTTTTCAATCTTTTCTTTTTAATCTTTTTTAGTTTTGTGCAATCTCAATCAAAAGTTCAATCTAGTTATTGTATATACATGTTTTGCTTTCACTAACGCTAGCAGGAGATGGATGACTACCTCTCCAACAAATCAAAAATTTTTGTGGATGATCCAGAAAAACTTTACAGGCAAATGATACAATTAGTAAAAGCATGAAAGCTGGAGATTGAAGCTTCAACTGTCAAGGAAGAATCGGAAGTGTCAGAAACAACATCATCTACTGCAAAGTGGACACCACCAGCAAGTCCAGGAAGAGCACCAGTTTCGCCAGTTGTACCGGAAGCACCTACAATGGGAGATCAACCTGAGCTAGAGCGTACTATCGAGAAGCTGTGCATTCCAAACATCATCGACTTACCTATCCATGAGTTGGGTAGCATTGGGCAACCATTCACGATCCAAACTTCAACACTAAAGATGGTGTAGAGTTCACCTTTTACTAGCTAGGAGGATGCTAATCTTCATCTACAATCATTTACATAGTTGTGAAATACCTTCGATGTGGATGGAGTTACTCAGAATCAACTAAGGGCAAGGTTGTTTCCCTACTCTCTACTTGGAAAAGCGCTTCAGTGGTTCTATGATCTACCTACAGCAACAATTCAGAATTGGGATGAGTTGATGAAGACCTTTATATAACAGAATATTATTCACCAACCAAGACTCAGAATCTGAGGAGCAAGATAGCTACTTTTTCTCCGTATGCATATGAAACTATTGCTAAAGCCTATCAACGCTTTAATGACTATGTCCGTGCAGTTCCCATCGTAAATTCTCAAGGGAGGATCTAGTCCAGAAGTTCTATCAAGGGCTCACACCAGCATTAAGGGTGATCATCGACGCATTAGCTGGAGGATCAATCATTGATCTCACCCCAACTCAAGCTTTCAAGTTATTCAAGAAGGTTGCCGACAATAATGCTTGGGCATCATCTGGGCGCCTAGTCCTAGTTAAACCAGCTAGAAACACTAAAGGTGTGTTGCATGTAGAGCATGATTAACTACTCAGAGGAAAGATCGACTCGCTGATAAGGAGGCTAGAGAAGATGGAGATAAAAGAAGCTCAAGCTATAGATCTGAAGGCAGCAAAAGCAAGATCAACATGTGAAGAGTGTGGCGACTATGGCCATGTCAGGAAGAACTACCTAGAAGAAGCTAAGCTGCTAGACTACATGAAGAAGGGGGAGTGGTTTCCACAATCCAACTATCAGTATGGACATAATAGACCTCAGTTCAATGCAAGCTAATCTATTCAGAACGCAATGCCTCTACGCATTCAGCTGAAGAAGTTCATGGAGGAGCAAGGCAAGATCAACAAAGACACTGTCACTAAGTTCAAGGCTATGGATAAGGTTCTCGAGAATATTGATAGCAAGGTGATAGAGGTTGGAAGTTCGAACCACCAAGTGATGAACATGATGAAGATGCTGGAAACTCAACTTTAACAATTAGCTGAGCATTTATCAAGCAATGAAGGGAAATTGTTAGGACAACGAAAGAATCTAGAGACAGCTAAAGCTATACAAACTCGTTTAGGCAAGGAGATGGAGATCCAGAACATCCGGTAGGAGCTAGGAAGCCTAAACTAGCTACTGAAGCTGAGATGAGTTCAAAGGAGAAGACACCTACCCCAGCTTCAGAGATTCAAATAGAAGAGCTAGAGTTTGAGATGATTGATCAAGATGACACCAAGATTCTACCAGCAAAGCCATGCCATCGTCTAGGTAAAATTGATGAATAGTTTGAGAAATTTGTTGAAGTTGTGCGCAGGTTGAACATCATTATGCCACTACTCGATGCTTTACAAGTTCCAACCTACGCTCGTTGCTTCAAAGATATGTTGATGAACAAGTGAGAGATCCTACAGTTTACTACAGATTACATCAAGATGATAGAAGAGTGCAGTGCTGCAATCGCTAATCAAGCTCCTGAGAAGAAGAGAGATCCGGGATGTCCAACCATCCCGTGCTCAATTGGAACACTGATGCTCAAAAGAGCATTATGTGATCATGGCGCAAGTGTGAGCATGATGCCGAAAGCCATGTTCGAGAAGCTACGCCTGCCGGAGCTAGAACCAACCGCTATGTGCCTGGAGTTAGCAGACAATTCCGTTCACTATCCTGAAGGCATTACTGAAGATGCATTTGTGAAGATCAGGAATCACTTTGTCCCTGTTGACTTTGTGATACTCAAGATGGCAGAAGGAGCTAAATCCCCACTCATCTTGGGAAGGCCGTTCCTGAAGCCTGCAAGAGCAAACATAGACGTTGGGAAAGGCGAGATCAAATTTGATATCAATGGCACTATGAGCGCGTTCAAGTTTTTCCCACGCTTTGAGGTATGCAATATGATTTCTAGCATGTATATACTACCACACCATCATATCAAGCAGGAGGAAAAGAACAAGGAGGCAGAAGAAAAGAAGCCAGCGAAGGTTGCTATCGTCTAGAGGAAGGAAGAATGCTAGCCTGTGGAAACAAACAAGATAGCCAAGCCTGTGCTCTACATCGAAGCTAAAGATGGGGAAGAAGAGGGTGCCGAAGACTGCACAATCGACACTGAGCACTGGTCCAAAGTGAAGAATTGAAGAGCCTAGCTATAGACTATAAACGAAGCGCTTTGCGGGAGGCAACCCGATCATCGAGTCAAGAATAAGCTACTGGGAGGACAAACCTGGAGTCATTTGAAGTTTCAAGTAAGTGAGATGCAGTTTTTGCTACATTATACCTCGTGAACATTTAATAAGTGGAACCTTAGGTCAGAACAATATTTGGAGTTTTATTCGCTCAGTCATTTTTGATCCCCCCCCTTTTTCATAAACCAATGACCTGAGCCATCCCAAGTTTTTATTTGATTTTTCTTGGAAAGCCAAAACCAAATATCCCCATCCTATCAGAAATTTTATCTTGACCATGGTGTTTAGCCTAACTTTTTTTATGATAAACACATGAGTAGAGCCCTGTAAATTATTGATGCATGCTAGGATTCACGTGACCATAGGATTTTGGTTTGTTTAAAAGTTGAAAAATTGATCGGTTTTCCTAGCATTAGAATTTTTTAAGCCACCTTTATTTATTACCTTTAAAATCCCTCTCTCACTTTTGGCAAAAATTAGAATCTAAACCCATTACCCTAGTGGTTGAAATCGAAATTGCTTCAACACAATTCATGAGAATGAACAATACCGGTGCAACCGAAATTAATGTAGTTGAAAATCCTTTCAACTTACAAATGTTTTTATGCTTCAAAACTCCTCTAATATTTATTTGAACTCATTGCTAGCTCTGAGTTAATTTTTAATTTTTGAAATTAGAGGAGAATTAAGCATCTAAACATGATTTAGAGGGTTTATGAGCTTCATTAACATTAATGTCTTGATTTGTGATCATGGAAACAATCATGGAGGCACTGTCACCTACCACACATGCATAAAGAAAGAAGGACAAGACATACTTGTTTGTTACAGCTCAAAGGACAAGGCATTGAGTAAAATTGAGAAAACAACAAGGCTATGACACATAGGTGCATGATTTTTAACAAAGTGACAACACAAAGGAGTGGAGGAGATTGATTTGGAGGTGCCCTTCATGTGAAGATCTGAAAATTCAGTGCTATAATGGACAAGCAATCATGTGAAGAAAGAAGACAAGCAAAGGAGGGAAGGCACCAGGCCAATCGGCCTGGTGAGGCTCAGGCCGATCAGTCAGAGCTCTTTTAAGCCTCCTGGCGTCCCCCTTTGGTAGGTACCCCCGTCTCTAACTTGTTCATCATATTTTTCATCTAACACACTAAGAACACCTCTGGATAGCCTCTAGAAATTTTGAAAATCCACTCACAATAAAAGTCCAGCCACTAGAAAAATTTCAGCAAGCACCTCTTACTAGTCCTTGCTCTTGTGCAATTTTCTTGTTGGCAAGAAACCCTGGTGAAGATTTCTTTTTGAGTGTGCAGCCATGAAGACCTTGGGAAAACTTTTTGGGAAGTCCAAGAAGTCACTCTCGTCAGCTGAAGCATCATCTACATCGAGCGCTTTGTGGCGGTACTCAGTCTCCGAGTCACCGCAAGGCATGGATGTCGACGCGGCGCCACCACGCAACGACTGTATGTTGCTTGGTGGGATGAACATGGGAAGTTCCTCCATGCAGTTCAATGAACCGTGTGGAATTCTCGAAGCCGCCTCGGAAACTTCAAAGAGAGCAACTTGTTCTTGTGGGGGCTTCACTAAAAAGAAGTCGGCATACAACTTCATGATAAGAAGCAAGGAGGAGGAAGAGTGACTGAAGAATATTGAAGGGAGAATCGTTGCCAACCATGACATTGACAATGATCTTCTTTAGGATATTGGATTTCATAGTGATATTTACAAGCTCCTGGGAAATATTGGGTGGATGCAATTCACTCTTAATGGCCCCGTCAGTGTATACAAGGATGTGTCCGTGGAGATGTTCATGACCATGAAAAAGGTCATGAGATGGAACAAGGAAAGTAATGAAGAAATTTCATGCCTATCTTTTAGAATAAAGGATGAAGAAAAGATTATTACATTTGAAGCCATTACAACACTGCTGGGTTTCAATCCAAAAGCCCCAATATATGGAGAAGTGGAAGAAGAAGATTTAAAAGAATTCTGGAAGAAAATTGCAAAGGAAGAAAATAGGCAACGGAAAAATATTTGCAATCCCATACTACAAGTATTTCATTTTTGGATGAGCCACCGCGTCTTGGGAAGAATAAAGGAGACCAAAATTACTGACTCCGAGATCAACTGGCTTTATTGTGCAGTAGTGGGAAAGAAAGTGATTGACCCCTCCTTGGTGATGATAAACAGATGGCTTGCTAAAGCTACATCGGGGAGTGGAACTATTGGATCAGGTTGCTACCTGACTATGATTGCATCCTTTTTAAAATCAAATATTGGAAGGGTCCCTGAGTGGTTCATTAAAGGAGGAACCATTGATCCCAGGACAATGAAAAATGCACACTTAATTAGTGGCGACGAGGAGAAAGGATATACAGTTGGAGTCACTAATTTCAAGTTGCCAGACAGAAGACTAGGAATTTATCACGTGGGCAAGACTAACTGGCGGGAAGAAAGAAATTTTGTTTCCATCAGAGAAATACAAGTGAGGAAAAAGAATAGAAGGAGGCTCATCATCCCAACCAGCACCAGAAATATTAGTGCCACCACCTAGCTCAAGCTATTGGCAAACTAAGTTTCATAATGCACCAAGTTATGAGGGAGTCCATGAAGGATAGAAGCAAGAACAATGGCCGGAGGCGTCGGCAGAAGCATGGGCACAAGACCCATATGTACAACATTTCCAGCAGCCGGCGTATTCAGTACAACCAGAATTTCAGCAGCCGGCGCATCCACCTCCACTGACACCATATGCTTTCCATGGTTACATGCCACCTCCTTTATAGGGACCCCCATCATATGCTCCATTGTCTGCTCAGTTCAGCCACCTGCCACAGCCATAGAGAGGTGCGCATATCATAGGTGCATATATACAAAGAAATTTACACGATGCAAATGCTATGAGACAAGCCGCCGATAGGATTGAGGACAAAAATGTGACCATCGCCTATAAGTTCAGCATGATGGGGATTATGCCTCCAGATCAGTATCAAGATAAAGCGTAGGAGCACTACAAGCAGGGGTATCACGAGTACCAACAGCAATGAGACGCGCCGCAGGGAGGCCACATTATGACCCGCCGCAAGATGACTTTGATCAATGACTGAAGGGGCCGAATAAAAACGCACACGTGTGGTTTGAGTTTTCTTTTCTTTTCTTTTATTTATTTCAGCATGTGTATTGGGATCGCATAGTATTTTCTGTTTTATTTTATTTTCTCTTTATTTTCAGTTTGTGTGTTTTATTTCCCTATGTCATGCTTAAATAAAATATGCATCACCTGAACCTAATGGTGATTAATTGTGATGGTTTAAATTCTTGACATGTTGAAAGATGATGATCATTGCTGCTTTGTTTAATTTTTGTACTTGATTATTGCACCATTGAACTAATGCTCTCTCTAACACGAACTGAAATTGACATAAACACCAGCTTATATTTTTGTGGAGGTTATGATAATTTGGACCCATATATTTGTTTATTTCTCTCTCATTTCAATGGATCAAAGGCTCCTTTATTTTTGGTTACAACTCATGTTGACCTTATCAATAATACTTTGTGCAATTATTCCACCTATCCAAAACCAAATATTTATATCATGATGAACCATAGGTTGCAAAATTTATTTGTAGGTGAATTGATTCAAGATTTTCTTCTGTGGTATGAGAATTAGAAGCTGGTCATTCCTTTTGTGTAACCTCTTATTGCTAGCCTTTCTATCCATGCATTATGAATTTCTACACTGGAAGTTTCACAAACGTCGTTGGGCATCCAAACCTAAACCCAAATATATCATTTTTGTGACTACCTCCTTGACCACAACCTATTATTGAGTATAGAAAATATTTCGACGAAGATTCAGAAGATTAATCAGTGCCCTTTCAAGAAAACCAAGACCAGGAGGCATCCATCAGTATGTGGAATGAAACTCAGAGCAAACCGAGCTGAAAATGGGCTAGGCCGATCGGCCTGGGGTGTTCCCTCCTCTGTTGCCTCTAAAATTTGGCGTGGCCATTCCTCCAGAGGAAGTAATTAATTTTTTCAGAAGATCGAAGAATTTGGGACTTACATCAGCAATTTATCTTTCTTCCTTTTCATGCTTGAGGAGGAGCATCATCTAAGCATGGGGAAGAGTCATCGTATTATCTCTAACTACTGTTGAGTAAGTATTATGTTGCAAAGAGTTCTGAGAAGCAAAGAAAAAACATTGTGGAGAAAAAGAAAGAAAGAAAAAGAAAAAGGAGAAAAAGAAAAAGAAAAATAGGAAAAAGAGAAATAAAATACTCCTTAGTTCTTTGAGCTTCATAAAAAATCCCAGTGCTTTCAAGATTAAGGATTGATCCATACTCAATTTTCCAACCATGTGAAATCCAATTAGGAGGACCTTATTTGTGCCTCACAATCACTCTCTGCCCTTGCAGATGTCCATTATATAAATGTGTGTTCATTCTCTCCTTGTCCATAAGCAATTATTTTACATGACCTTTTTGACAAGTCTCATTAAGATCCATCAGAAGTCTTTCTTGTTTTGATAATATCCTGATTATAATATTTTTGCTAGGACTAACCTTCCCAAAAATCTAGATGAAAGCCTTACACATTTTATATGAGTGATGACAAGATGGAGAAGTTCTAGCATAGGCTTGAGAGACTTGATGAGCAGAGGGAACATGAGCAATTGCATTGAAGTTAAAATTGTTGATCTTGGTTCAGTTTCTTCTTGAAAAATATTTATTGAAAATCTTCTGAGGTTTGTTTAAAATTGAGAGAAAAAGAATAAATTTATTGTGGGATGTTCTTAAATGATATCTACCGTCCATACTAGAGAAGGTTGGTTACAACTTGAATATTAATTGAAAAATTCTATGACAGCATTGTTTTCTTGTGTGTGATCAAGTGCAGGATTGAACACCGAAAGACAACGCTGATTTCTATTGAAGACTTACTCGAGGACGAGCAAGGTTTAAGCATGGGGGGATTGTTGAGGCTCATTATTGACACGGTTCTACTCCTGCTTATTTTCAATAATGATATGAATTTAATACCTAAAGTATCAATCACATCTAATAAACCGATCATTTTCACATATGCACCATATTTTGGAGGATGTTGTATTTTTGCAGGAAATTAGGCCTAAAAGTATATTTTTGGATAAAGCACTGAACTAGCAATAAACTAGATGAAGGTGAAGGTCAATGGGCTCAGGAGGGACCTGGGCCGATCGGTATAGAGGAGCCAGGCCGATCAGCCTACCACCCTCTAGCGCCCCCTCGTGCCCATCTTTGGCAAGCAGTCCTCCCAGGTTACTTAGGGCCTAAGTTTATGAAGATATAGCAAGGACCAGCTCGGGATCAAAGAGGAATCGGAGAAGATCAAGCCGAGATTTGGAAAGTCATTGATGATTAATATCATCCCCAAGTTACCGATGTGCCAGGCCCACATGCAAGTGAAAAGAAGATTCCTGAGCACCTAAGAAAACTTGGAGACAAAGCAGGACGCGAGAGACCAAAAGGAAGGCCCAGGCCGATCATCCTGGACCCTCCCAGGCCGATCGGCCTTGGGGATTCTTTCATCCCCTCGCCTTCCAATTTTTGTCGCATGCCCTCTGGACTATAAATACCCCCAGAAACTACCAAGCCCGCAGATTGGAGATGACGTACTCAACGTGAAGCAGTAGAGAAGCAGAAGGAGCTTGAGGGACACCACTTCGGAGAGTCGAGGGTCGTGCAGTTATCAAGGGTTAGCGTAGGCGAGCCTCTGCCGGCGTGATCACCCTGTGAGGAAGATCATGTTGGAGTTAGAGCTAGGAGTTATCAAGATCAAGGTAGGATCCCGGTGGTGATATTGTGGTCATGTTCTTCGTGATCTAAGTATCTCCTTCTAGGCTTTGATGCTCTATTGTGTAAGATAGGGGTTTTCGGGAGTCAGATCGAAGGTGTAGATTTAAAGATACTTTTTACTAAGATCATATCTTTGTTGCTTTGCTATCTATGCTCAGAATGGCAACATATGGATAGTCTAGGTTGCTCTAGATTGGTTATCTCTACTGTATCTATTATCTGTCTGTACATGTTTAGTAGATTAGATCTGAATCACTCATCAACACCAAATCCATACTAACAATGCTAGTTAAAATAGATCTTGTGCTATAAGTTCCACGGATTGATAAACTTTGGGGGAGTACTTTGAGGGAAGAGCTACAACTGATCCGTGCGCTTGCAGTTCACAGCTTGGCATGCTAACAGCCATCAATATTTATTCATAGTCATTAAATATACCAACAATCTTTCTGACGCCATTTCCATGGAACGGTTGCTGTATCTTTCTTCTTACCTAGTTGTTCTCGTATCCTTTTAGTTTCTTTCTTCTACCTTTACACTCGCTATCATGGAGCAGCCTTCTATCCAAGACCTCTCTCCTCCTAGGAGCGAGTTCTTAGAGCCAGCACCATCCGAACTCCCAATTCTTACATCTGGCTATGAACTCCGTTCTGACCTTCTCGCTTTTGTTTGGGAACTTTCCTTCTCTAGGTTAGATAGTGAAAGCCCATACCACCATTTGTGAGAGTTTGAGCAGTTGTGTTCGTGTTGTGCCATCGCAGGCATGTCAGATGATACCCTCAGGTGGAAGTTGTTTCCATTTTCTCTTGTAGAAGGGGCTAAACAATGGTACACACAAAACATATGCAACGTGAATGGTAGCTGGGATAGACATAGAGACAAGTTTTGTCTCTCATTCTTTCCCCAGTCCCATGTCATTGCTCTACAAAGGGATATCCTTGGCTTTCAACAGAATGAGAAGGAATCCATAGATGTGGCTTGGGCTAGGTTCTCACTTTTAGTAAATTCCGACCCTATCCTGTCGATACCCAACCATGTGTTGCCTGAACATTTCTGCATGGGTCTCAACATGGAATCCTCCCTTTACCTTGACGTTACTACTGGAGGGTCATTCTCCCACAAGACTCCAGCTGAAGCTAGGAAAATCTTAGACCATATCACCGAAAACACCTCCTTCGTAACCGAGTCTAGACCCTCCTGATAAGAGCATACATCAAGCCATAAGGATATTCTAGCGGCCGAATCCGATCCTTCACCTTCCACATCCTTAGATTCAGCCCTAGAACCCTCTCCCTGAAAGGATCGTGTGATACCTAGAGGAGGGGGTGAATAGCCTTGATCTTTAAAACCTGAAAATTCTTCGCAGTGGTGTTAAATGGGTCGAAACTTCCGACGCTATGCCGAAACTTTCGACGCGGTCGGAACTTCTGGTACAGGGGCAGAACTTCTAATAGAGTAAAAACTACTCTATAAAATTCAAAAACAAATTAGTTTCAGAAGAATCTATTTGAATCAAAAGTTCAGCAATGGTGTAGAGAAACTACCGTAGGTCATCTTTATGAGAGAAACTTCACCAAAATGTAGATCGGCACAAATCAAGCTCTAGGTCAACAAGAACTTGAAGAGCACAATAAGCACACAGCACAAAGGAAGCTACATCTCCGTTGAGGAGCTCACATAGAGCCGGGTCCTCACTAACCCTTTACCTCTCTCAATCAACCACAAAGGAGGATTGAGTCACTTACTATGAATCCTCCAAGAGGAAGGGCTATACAAACTTCCCAAACACACCACAACGAGAGGGCGCTCAAACGAGTGACGCCAAACCATCTAGAAGCAAGCTTGAAGAGTAACAAATATGAATCGAAGACCGAAGATGCTTCAAGTGCTCTTGAGATGAACTTGGTTGACCTCTCACTCAAAGCTTGAGTCACACACCTCAAATCCTTCTCTCACCCAAGCCCTAACACAAAACTCTCAAAGATTTAGCTCAAGTAGGGAGTGGGGAGGAGTATTGAATGCTTGAGGAGGTGTTTGTCTCGGGTTAGGTCAGCAACAAATGAAGGGGGCTAAGGGGGTATAAATACCCGAGCCCCAAAACCTAGCCATTGCAGTTATGTTAAGTGCTTGTCGGAACTTCTGACATTGTTAAAATAAAACAGCTGGGAACCCCCTGCCGGAAGTTACTGGAAATTTCCGACACCTATTATCGGAACTTCCAACACAGGGTCGGAACTTCCAATATGGTTCAATTAAATCCGCCGGGGACTCCCTGTTGGAAGTTTTTGAAAACTTCTGGCAGGTGTCAGAACTTCCGACAATCACAGAAACTGTGAGAATTTAAATATGCAAGTGTGTGAGTGGTGTCTCTCATAGGTGGATAGCATCGCAAATATGCACTTTGACATCTTCAAGCTATCCATCCGCGTCCCCATTTATAGTACGATGTTCCTATACTCAAATTCAAACATAGAAAGTATAAATGATCTTCCTTTATGCTTCAACACCGTCCTTTAATCAAATTTGGGGTCCTTTCTTGCACTTTTTCATTTCTTAACATTTGAACCTATCAACTTGTCGATAAATTCATTAGTTCCTTAGTTATGCATGTCATCAACACCAAAACCCACTTAGGGGGTCAAATGCACTTTCAATCTCCCCCATTTTGGTGATTGATGACAACACAACTAAGGTTCACAAGAGAAGTATATAAACATTTTGAATCTAATCATATAGGTAAGCTCCCCCTTAATATGTGCATCTTTCAAGATAAAATCAAAAATGGCCTCAAATGCCATCTGCACATTTTAAGAGAGCTCCCCCTATATCCTTGCATTCGTGGGGTGCAAAGTCTGGCATTAAAATTAACATGATGCATATGACAAGATATATCACATCAACAAAGTGGAAATAAACAATACATCAAACCATGATCATCACATAAGCATTAAGTTCTAGATCCACACTAGCATAGCAAAGCACAAATAAGTCTTACAAATTTAAAAGTCTCACTTGGTACACCACACATCACACCAAATTAATGTTTTACATGTCCACAAGCCCACAATCTAAAGCTCATAAAAGATATAGCAGCCACCACCTCATGGTCCATGGTGAGCTCACTCCCCCTTTGGCATCAAACTCCAAAAAGGGGAGGCCCTTCCATAGCCATCACTCATCATCGTCGTCATCCTCCTCCTCCTCATCATCATCGCCCTCATCGGTAGGAGTATGAGCAGCAGGGATATCATCTTCTTTCTCCTCAGACTCCTCTCGCCCACCCAAGTCTTCATCATCTTTTTATTGGGGAGCCCCAAAGAACATGGAAGACTGTCCAATTTCCTCCCAAGGGTTGTAGACTATCGGTGGAGGAGGAAAATCCATAGGAGCACAGACGAGAGAATATGGAATACAATTTTTAGCCATAAGCTCCTTTGGCCTCTTTTCTATCTTCAAAAGCTGCTCATCCACATGCTTCTTGTGGGCATACATTTCTTCCACATTGTGGCGGCGCACATTGAAGTATGCAAATAGACCTTGGGATAAGAAGTTGAAGATCCTTTTCTTCTTAGAAGTACGGGAAGGTGGAGGACCTCTAGAGCTAGATGGCCTATGAGAGGATGATGGCCCTAGAGAAGTTGAAGCTCCAATAGATGGTCATTGAGAAGATGAAGGCCCATGAGAAGGTCCTTGTGGAGGTGGAGGACGAATACCATAGGAGCCAGTCTTGCATAGCCGCTCAATGTGACCCTTCTTGGGCTTGTATACCGGATGACCCTTGTCTGTCAATATCTCCAATTGTGTCACTTCCTTAATCATAGAAAAAATATAAGGAGCATAGGGACAAGTCTTCTTGGATGAGTAAGAGCAAATGATGACCTCTTCCCAAATGAAGTCAAAGACACTAAATTCTTCCTTGCCAGGGTGCATTCTTGCAAGCAGGTTCTTTGACATGTTGGAGATGTTATCCGCTTCAATACCTTTAGGACAAAGGTTATAGCGGAAGAGTTGGGTGAGCAACTTTTAGAAAGGAAGAATACCCTTGGTAGTGCCATGCTTAATTGGCCCATATGCACTATCATACATGAAAGCCATCTCACCATCTTGAATGACATTTTCCATCTCATGAATCTTATATCTAGTGAGATCCTCTTCATCATAACCAAGTATACTTGCAAATTCCGGATATGTTACCGAGAGGAGCTTCACTTGAAGAGTCCAATGCATCACCTTATTGACCCGGTCAATGTAAAGGTTGGCATAAAATTGAGAATTGACTTCCTCATTCCAATCACAATTGAACTTCAGAAGGCAACTCAATTGCATTGAAATATGGCCAATCAATGGATTTCATATTAGTGGTAGGACGAGTCTTGCAAAAGATTACTAACTCATACCAATCAGCGTGGAAGCGTAGCCAAAAAGGACATCCCCATAGAACTCCTTTTGATATTTGGATGGACTATCATACCGGAGAGCTCGTATATCATGCTTGCCCTTTTCATAATCCACCATCCAAACTCCATTATATCCTGGCCTCTCTTCTCAATTGGGTCTAGACATCCGAAGGATCACTTGTTCACAAAGTCCAAAGTGATCATCTCATTTTCATCCATACGAGCACCCGGAGCAGATGCATTCTTCATGCGAGGCCGACCACCTTGACTAGCCCCACTAGCTGGAATAGGCTTCCCCTTGCCTCTAGCATGCATAGGAACCTTGGGGACACATAGGAACCTTGGGGATGGCCTTCCTCTTCCCCTTCCTTTGAGCAATCGGCATTTGATCTTCTGATTTAGTGGATGAGTTAGATTCAATCTCCGGGGTCTCCTCACGCTGTTTGCCTCTCTTGTCGCGACCCATCTTGAATATTTCCCACGTGAATCGAAGAACTTCTGATGAGGATTGAAACCTCCGAGGAGTGGAGAATCCAAAGAGACCACTAGCAAAGACTTCCCATGGCTAGAACTCAAGATCCCCTCGAGAGATTGAGAGAGGAGAGAAGGGGGCGTCGGTTTGTTGAAGTGAGAGGAAATTAGGGTTCCTACTAGTATCCAACGGGTATATATACCCCCAAGCAGACTATCAAAAGTTCCAACGGAGCGTTGGAAGTTCCGATGATAAATAAAATCAACTCCTAGGAATCCTCTGTTGGAGGAAATTCAAAAGTTTCGATTGCTATTGGAAGTTTCGACGAAGCGTCAGAAGTTCCGATGATGTAACACCTGGTGTTTTAGTCATCAAAAGCAATTCTGAAGAGTTAAAGGCAAATTATGAGGAAAAAGAGAAGAAATTGGCTAAAAGTCAAATTCGAGTCAAATTTGACCGAAATTTGAATTTTGAATTCTAAATTCAGAAAAATTGGGCAAAAATATGGAATGGAAGGTTGAGAGTGTTTAGAACTTGGGAATCAAGATTGGAGACAAAAACTTAGTCCTAAACATCTCAAGAAAGCCAAAGGAAGAATCAAAACAAGAGTTCGATTTTGGAAATTGATTTCTGCCAAATTTTCCAAATAAGTGGACCACGACAACTATACAGTGATGAAGTATGAACTTTGGATAAGTATATAAGGGTGTTGTTGATCAAGAACAGTATAGGGACCAATTTCAAATTGAGGCTCAAAGTCAGCACTTTACCACGGTCAACTTAGCTGCTGAACTGAGTTTCTGTCTAAGTCTGAAAACAATGATAAATAGCTATGTTTGGAGCTAAATTCAGAGGAATGGAGTGCAAAAGGTATGGGTGTTCATGTGCAAAATGGAATCCCTGATGATTATAGAGCGTAAATGTTTAGTAGTTGGACTAAGAAGAATAAGTTTGGGCCACTGAAAACAATCCCAAAGATAGGTAAATAACCATGATCAGGTAACTGATGAACTGAATCGGGAGTTCAATGAAGTTCAGTTACCTGAGGGCAAATAATTTGAAATTGCCAACAAATGGATGATTATCTCGGGCGAGAGCCAAAATAAAACTTGAAGAGCTCAAGATTATCCGCAACTTTGCTTAAAGGACCTTGAGACCGTCGGATGCAAGATCGGCCGTGGGGAGCATCTGAACATTCTGACGAAGGAAAGAAAAAAGGGAGAAGGAGATCAGAGAGAGCGCGACGTGTCGTCGCCGGCGCCCCTGCCCCGCTGTCCAGCTCAACATCTAGGCCACCTCCGCGCCATGCGAGTCTATGGCTAGGCCACGGTGTCATCCATGCGTGCGGTGAAACTTCGAATAACTACCGCTCCCGCCGCCGTTGCTTACCGTGTCACTTTTCACCGCCGCCCGTGAATCCTCTGTCACACCGCCGCCGCCGACCAAAATTCCAACATCTCAACGCAGCTCCCGTCGATTCCTTCCATCCACACCTCCACTCACACCCTACCAATAACCCTAGCAGCTTGTTGCCCAGCCTCTCTGCTGGCGTGCCCTACACCGCCGTTGTTTCCATCCGCCACCGCCGCACCTCCTGCTCACAGTGAGCTTTACCTTGCCGTCGTTCTCTTTCCTTGTGATCAGTCGTAGGTAAGTCCTTGGGGTACTAGGAAGCTGTAGGGGTAGTTGAAGAGGCGAGTTGCACCGTCGTCGTGCTTAGTCACGGCTGGCTGTTAGCTTCGCCGCCCACCGCCGTGGAGAGGATGGCTCCGGCCACCTCCCGGGGAGCTGCTGCCGCGCACTGGTGCGCTAGGGCATGGGGATGCTTCCCCAGCCCGGCCCCGTCGCCGGTGGGGCGCCGGCCGGTGAGCCGCGCCGCCCCCTGCCGCGCTCGGTTTTGGCGCGAGAAAGAAGAAGACGCTGGCGACTGCGGGGCCATGCGTCAGAGGAGAAAGGGGAGGGAGGAGGCCGGCCGGGTGAAGGAGTCAGGTGGGCCGGGGTCCAGTAGGCCAGGCGTCGGTGCGAGGCCATCGGGCCGTCTTGGAAGGCCGGGGGGCCGTGAGGTCCAGCAGGCCGGTAGGCCAGTGAGGCAGGCTGGAAGCTGCGCGAAAGGAGGAAAAGGAGCAGTGGGCCGTTGGGCCGGTGCCGGGTTAAGAAATGAAAAAGAAAAAGAAAACGGCCCAGTGAGCCCAGTATAGGAAAAAGAGGCCGGCGGGTAGAATGAATAGGAGAAAGGGTGGGTCCGAGCCGCGGGCCCAGCATTAGAGAGAGGGGGTAGGAAAAAGTAGGCCGGGGGTTTTCGGGAAAAATATAGATTTTCTTTTACAGATTAATAGATTAAATCCGAATATCACCATTTAAATCACAGAAATTTCTAGGGGTGTCCAAAATTAGTGGAACCAATTTTGTTAGGATTGTTTTATTTTCCTTTATGCATTAAAATTTTTATACCCTAGGAAAAATAATAAAATTTAGGTATTTATTTAATGCCTTTTCTTTAAGGTACTTAAATAAATACTTAACCTTTATTAAATGCATAAAATATGGAATAATAATTTGATAATCACAAATTATTGTTAACTCATAGGAAATTAGGTTTCAAGACTAGAAAATCATTATAACATTTTCTAAAAGTAAAAGAAAAAGCCTAAGGTAAGGTTAGTAAAGGAAATAAAAATGGTGCGCTAATCTTTTGGGTTTTGTTTGTTGGCTTGCAACTTTATCATGATAAATTGTATCGTCACTTGTTGGCTTGCAACTTTATCATGAAGGGAAGTTGTATAGTCTTGTATTCAAAAAAAGTTGCATCACTAACCCCTGCATATGCTTTATCATAGACACCGAAGCACCGGAAGAGGATTTCTCGGAATTTTCAGAAGGATCTCTGGAGTTTGAAGAGATCATTGAGTTGATCCCCTGCGAGGCCAATCCTTCGGATAGTGCTAACATTTTTATAGAACAAGGCAAGCCCCGGTGCATTATACCTATCTATTTTGGAATTATTATTTCATGTGTCCAATTATCGGTTATTTTCTATATGAATGCACTAAGTGTAGGAGTTGATTGAAACCTATTCTTGTGCATTATCATACCTTGTTTTAAGGACATCTTTGCCACTTGTTCAAACATTTAGTAAATAACCCAAGTCTAGAAATGCTTAGTTGCCTAAGTAATCTGTTTACCGAACCTTAAGGAGAAATGTTGGGTCATACATGCTAATTTTGGAAAGGTAGTTTGAAAGTTAAGAGGCGGACAGAAGCTAAGGATGTAGTTCTGTCTGCTAGATTAATTTGGTTAAGGCCCGATCGTTATCTTAACCTTTGATCAAGTGAATGACACCTGATTACTTACTGGGTATGGGACCAGTAAAGCCCAGTAGGTTAGTAAACCCTTTGATCGGGAATACTTCGTACCCGTGCTTGATGTGCTGGAGATTGGCAGGGGCGTAGCCTGAAACTCACAAGAAGATTAGGCCAGATGTGGGGTCCCATGTGGGGGTGCGTCCCTGGGTTCGGGTAGTCTTATTCCCAATCCTTGGGTTTGCTAATCGAAAGGTCGTTACGTACGACCTGGACAGTCATACATAGCTGGTGATCAGGTTACTCTCCTGCAGGATGTAATTTTGATCTGGATCGCCGCAATTCTCGGTTATGAATGCACTTGATCACTGTTGAGCATCGTAATATAATTTCATGAATATAATATCTTTCCACTAATGATTTGGTATATGACTTAATGCCTTGTTGCTTGCAAAACATCCATTTTTATCATCATTTAGAATGGTTAGGTAATAACTTAATTGGAATAAAAGATACAGTTAACGACGCACTTATAGTAAGCTCTTTGGCAAAAAGTGTGTCAGCCAGTACACCAAAAAGCTATCATATAATTCCAGAAAAACTATTATATTGATTAGTCGGGTAAGCCTTGCTGAGTACCCCGTACTCAGGGTTATCCCTTGTGGCTATTTTCAGAGGCACCGCAGGAGTCCACCGAGGAGGAAGTCCCAAAAAATTAGGGTATTGTTACGAGTCTCGCAATACCCTCAGAAGAAAACTTAAATGCTAATCTCCCACCTGAACCCGTTTGTGTTTAAATCCTAGAATCTTTCTCTGACCTGCATTGTTAAATTTACTTCAAACTACATCCTGTAATAACTCGTACCTTATGTATGTATGTAAAAACGTAATATTTGTTGATGCTATCCCATCGTGGAAGCGATCCTGATGTATGACTATGGATCACATTGTGGATGTTTCGAGGAGTCCTAGAGACACTCGACGGACTTATACTGTTTTAAGTGCATTTCGGATAATTGCTGTTCTAACAGCGATTAGGCGCACTTAAACCAGTTTAAGTTGGGCGGTTCCGCCACAGATGATAATTAAATTTCTCTTGGGAACCCTCTGTCGGCACTTTGCTGATACTTCCGGTGGCTGTAGGAAGTTCTAGTGGTGTGCTGGAAGTTCCGATAAATTTGAGATTGCTCCAAAAAGATTGATTTCAAGATGGATAAAGATTGAGATTTTGAGATATCTAGCTTATGGACATATAAGACAACTTGACACTTAGTGATCAGCCAACAAGCAACATTACATAACAATGATCACTTGAGTCAAGTTTTGATCCAAAGATCAAAATCCAAGTTTTGAAAGAAACTCAACACAAAGAAATCCATTTTTTTCCATCTAGTCAACAATCAAGTATGTGAAATAAGTCAAGCCAAGTTACGAGAATCCAAGATATTTAGCTCATTCCTCAAAGCACAAAACCTTTTCTCATCTAGACGCTTAGTAAAGATATCAGCAAGCTGCCTTTCAGTGCTCACATGACATAAAGTAATATCTCCCTTAGCCTCATGATCCCTTAAGAAGTGATGTCTAATATCTATGTGCTTTGTTCGAGAGTGTTGCACCGGATTGTTAGCTAGCTTGATGGCACTCTCATTATCACAAGAGTGAAATCTTACTAAACTTATAACCAAAGTCACTCAACGTTTGCTTCATCCACAACAGTTGGGCACAACAAGCACCGGCTGCCACATATTCGGCTTCAATGGTGGATAAGCAACCAAATTTTGCTTCTTAGAGCTCCAAGACACCAAGGATCTCTAAAGGAATTGGCAAGTCCCCGTTGTACTCTTTCGGTCTACTTTGCAACTGGCATAATCCAAAATGGAATAGCCAAGTAGATCAAAAGTGGAGCCCTTGGGATACCATAAGACAAGGTTAGGAGTGTATACTAAATATCTCAAAATTCTCTTAACAGCCATCAAATAACATTCCTTATGATTGGCTTGAAATCTTGCACACATGCACACACTAATCATAATATCCGGCCTAGATGCACAAAGATATAGTAGAGAGCCAATTATGGAGCGATATACCTTTTGATCAACCGACTTTCCTTCTTCATTGAGATCGAGATGCCCATTCAATGCCATGAGTGTCTTGATGAGTTTAGCATCGGCCATGTCAAACTTCTTGCATATCTTTGACATACTTGGTTTGACATATGAAAGTCCCTTCCTTCATTTGTTTGACTTGAAATCCAAGAAGGAACTTCAATTCACCCATCAAGGACATTTCAAATCTTTTGGTCATGATCCTACTAAATTCTTCACAAAACTTTTGATTAGTAGAACCAAATATAATTTCATCAACATATATTTGGTAAATAAATATATCCTTATCAACTTTGCCCATTACAAAGTCGTTCTTGAGAAGAAAATCCTTAAGACATTCATATCATGTTGTAGGAGCTTTCTTAAGCCCATAGAGCGCCTTGTGGAGCTTGTACACATGGTTGGGAAATTTTGGATCTTCAAAGTCCGGTGGTTGTTCCACATACACCAACGCGAATAGGGAGCCGTTCAAGAATGCACTTTTCACATCCATTTGATAAAGCTTGAAATCATGGTGAGTAGCATAGGCTAATAAAATACAAATTGACTCAAGCCTTACTACAGGTGCATAGGTCTCACCGAAATCCAAACCTTCATTTTGAGTGAAACCTTGTGCAACAACCTTGCTTTGCTTCTTGTGACCACACCATGTTCATCTTGTTTGTTGCGGAAAACCCACTTGGTGCCAAATGAAATCGCTGCATTACATGTTTGTTCTTCTGGTGATTCCTTGGCTCCTTTGCTTGCGCAATTGCCCCATTGTTATCACAGTAGAGATTCAATGGGCTAGACGCATTCGGGAACACACCAAGCTCAATAAGGAAATTCCTTATCCAAACACCCTCCTTCGCGGCTTCCGAAACCGCGATGTACTCAGCTTCTGTTGTAGAATTGGCCACCGTCTTCTGCTTGGAACTCTTCCAACTAACAGCACCATCATTTAGCGTGAACACAGATCCTGATTGTGACTTTGAATCATCTTGGTCGGTTTGGAAGCTAGCATTGGTGTAACCTGTTACAACGACCTCCTCCTCACCTCCATAGACGAGGAACATATCTTTAGTCCTTCTCAAGTACTTAAGAATGTTTTTCACCGCTGTCTAGTGACTCTCACCTGGATCAGACTGGTGTCTGCTGGTCATACTCAGCGCATATGAAACATCTGGGCGAGTACTTATCATTGCATACATGATAGATCCAATAGCCGAGGCATATGGCACTCTACTCATGCGATCCCCTCATCAGCAGTCGAAGGACATTGAGTCTTGCTGAGATGTATGCCATGTGACATAGGCAAGAACCCTTTCTTCGCCTCTTCCATGCTGAACTGTTTCAACACTTTGTCAATGTAAGTATCTTGGCTTAATCCTATAAGCCTTCTCGATCTATCTCTATAGATCTTAATGCCCAGAATATACGCCGCTTCCCCTAAGTCCTTCATCGAAAAACTATTTTTTAGTGAAGTCTTTACAGACTCAAGCATAGGAATGTTATTTCCAATCAGCAATATGTCATCCACATATAAGATTAGAAATACTACAGAGCTCCCACTAACCTTCTTGTAAACACAAGACTCTTCTTCGTTCTTGGTGAAGTCAAACCCTTTGACCACTTCATCAAAATGAATGTTCCAACTCCTAGATGCTTGCTTCAATCCATAAATGGATCTTTGAAGCTTGCATACCTTTTCCGCATTTTTCGGATCGACAAAACCCTCGAGCTATATCATATACACATCCTCAACTAGGTTTCCATTCAGGAAAGCTGTCTTGACATCCATCTGCCATATCTCATAATCGAAATATGCAACTATAGCTAGAATAATTTTAATGGACTTAAGCATTACTACGGGCGAGAAGGTCTCGTTGTAGTCAACTCCTTGAACTTGTCAAAAACCTTTTGCGACAAGTCGTGCTTTATAGATGTGAACATTTCCATCCATGTTCTTTTTCTTCTTATAGATCCACTTGCACTCTATGGCTTTAACAGCATCAGGCGGGTCAACCAAGTTCCAAACTTGATTGTCTCCTATGGACTCTATTTCGAATTGCATGGCACTCTACCATTTTTCGGAGTCTGGGTCCATCATTGCTTCTGCATATGTTGCAGGCTCATCATTGTCCAACAATAATATTTCCCGCATTTCGCGGAGCCTTGCCGACCTTCGTGGTTGTGGCGGTGCTTCTCTTGCCATGGGTATCTCAACTTGTTCTGCTACGTTAGCATCACTCATTGATTCTTGCCCGATCGGCTCATCTTGAACTTCTTCAAGGTGCATTGTCTTTCCACACTTTTCTCCTTTGAGAAACTCTTTCTCTAGGAAAACCCCGTCCCGAGCGACAAACACTTTGCCCTCTGACCGGTTGTAGAAATAATATCTCAAAGTTTCTTTTAGATATCCCATGAAAATGCACTTATCCGACTTGGGTGTGATCTTGTCCGACTGAAGTCGCTTGACAAACACTTCACATCCCCAAATCTTTAGAAAAGACAAACTAGGAACTTTTCCAGTCCACATCTCATATGGTGTCTTGACTACGGATTTAGATGGTACCCTATTAAGTGTGAAAGCTGCTGTTTCTAGAGCGTATCCCCAAAATGACAACGGTAGGTCCGACTGGCTCATCATTGATCGAACCATGTCTAACAAAGTTCGATTACGTCGCTCGGATACACCGTTTCTCTGAGGTGTTCCAGGCAGCGTAAGTTGTGGAACAATTCCCCAACTCTTTAGATGATTGCTAAACTCGTGGCTCAAATACTCGCCTTCACGATCAGATCGTAAGGCCTTAATTTTCTTTCCACGCTAATTTTCAACTTCATTCTGAAATTCCTTGAACTTTTCAAAGGTTTCAGACTTGTGCCTCATTAAGTAGACATAGCCATATCTACTAAAATCATCAGTGAAAGTTATGAAGTATTGGAATCCTCCTCTAGCCATCGTGCTCATTGGTCCGCATACATCGCAATGTACGAGTTCCAACAAGTCTACTGCTCTCTCAGGAAAACCTGTGAAAGGCGTCTTGGTCATCTTGCCAAGCAAGCAAGCCTCACATGTCTCGTATGATTCAAAATCAAACGAAGTTAGAAGTCCATCAGAATGGAGCTTCTTCATGCGCTTTTCACTTATATGACCCAAACGATAATGCCACAAGTAGGTAGGACTCAAATCATTAGGCCGAAGCCTTTTAGCACTTATGTTACAGATAGGTGAACCATCAAGATTTAAAACAAACAATCCATTCACAATGGGTGCAAAAGCCATAAACATATCATTCTTAGAGATCACACAACCATTGTTTTCACTCGCAAATGAATGATCATCCTTCATCAAATATGAAGGAGACATAATGTTTCGACTTAAACTAGGAACAAAATAACATTTATTCAATTCCATGATAAATCCTGACGGGAGGTGGAGTTGCATCGTCCCAACGGTCAACGCAGCAACTCTTGCATTATTGCCCATGCGGAAATCAACTTCTCCCTTCTCAACACTTCTACTTCTTATCATTCCCTGCATCGAATTGCAAATATGAGCAACCGATCCAGTATCAAATACCCAAGAATTAATAATTTGATCAGCGAGAAATATGTTGTCTATAACATTAACAACAAGCGTACCTGAGGTGGAAGTACTCTTACTTCCGCCATTCTTCAACGAAGCTAGGTACTACTTGCAGTTTCTCTTCCAGTGACCAGGTTCGTGACAATAAAAGCACTCTTTATCTGGAGCAAGTCCAGCTTTAGCCTTGGGCGCTGGGTTTGGCTTGGATACTCCAGCCTTACCCTTCTTCTTAAAGGTAGGCTTGTTTTGTACAACCATCACATGGCTGCTACTAGCGCTTTTCTTAATGTCAACTTCTGCTGTCTTGAGCATACCACACAGTTCATTCAGACCCTTCTCTGTCCCATGCATACGGCAGCAGATGCATCATCAGCCGGTGCTTGTGGTAGTGGGGTGTCTAGAACATCTTCCTTTTTATCGGCCCTAAGAACAATTCTCAGGTTACGGATCCAATCCAAGTAGTTTGTTCCATTCAACTTGTCCTTCTCAAGGACCGAACGCAAAGCAAACGGTGTGGTGTTGCTAGGTGCAATTTAATCTACAACAAAAGTAATGCAAAATACACTAAGACAAACATATCCATGATAGAGCAAATCATATTAAACTATTTAACAGAATCTACTCCCACTAAAATCAATATCCCTCTATTGATACTTAGTGATTCAGGATCCACAACTAACAAGTCTACTAGTGAGCTTTAGCATCACTGCTAGCAAACAAGGTAGATCGGTAAGCAACTTCTTGCTAATCATATCACATATGATTCCTATTGTTGAGTGACATCTCCATGTCTCGGTGCCCAACCTTTGTGCCCCAAGGTCCTTAACCGTTAAGATAACCTTGTTAAGCAAATCAACCATTATGCGTGTAAGTGTCCGACACAAACCCGTCTAGTCAAGGAAAACTAGTGGCACCCTAATTTCATAGACCCACCACTAATTGTACAAGACATGGGACGGTGCAAGTTTTAGTTGGGAGGGCATACTAACTTAAACTTTTGTGAGGGATCGTTCTACTTCTAACATCACATCATGCATGAAGTAAAACATAAACAGAATAGCATGCACACAGTTGTGACATAGTATGGCCTATTTTCTTATGGCGATCTCCATCTCCAAAGAACCTGTTCACCATGGTGATCTCCATCTCCATGTTCCATGTGCACCATCCTCCTGGTGATGAGTCCTCCAAGAACTAGAACATGTTATTGCTCCTAATAGCTAGTAATGAAGATATACATAGTTGCTTGGATCATCACAGATTGGTACGCAGACCATTAAATACATTAAAGTGACAACACATATGGCTCTAGCCGTGTTGTCGTACACGCGACTCGCAGGTCACGAATGAGTTACACACATGCATCACATACACAAAAGGGCCATACTGATAACAAGATACATACATCCTGCAAAACAGAGTTAGGCGTTCAAACATGCCAAACTTCAGAGGCCCGAAACTCCATCTTCCAAGCTGAATTTTGGAAATCTAATTTCACCAAAAATGGCGAAGCGGTTGAGTTTCGTGTGTAACTTTTTCTGTAGATCAATTTTCATATAAAATTCGTCCCGATCCAAGATCGTACCGAAAAGTTACGGCTGATTTACCGAAGTACACGCACACGGCAAAATCCCGACCTGGTAGTAGATCCAATCTACTATTGCACATCTCATGTGCTTGGCGTATGAACCTGGATCTCGATTCAATCAATCACATTAATCTTCGCTCGCTACAACTGGCATTACGTGTATCACTTAACTCCGATGGCGGAAACCCGACTGGTAGGAGTATGTCGTTACACAACCATTGCAGCAAGAACACAAAATCAGGACATAGATCAAACTGAAAACTCGCATATCTCCATATGCACACATCCCGGATCCAAAACTAAACAGCTACGGCTCTGATACCACTGTGGGGATATGAGGTAGGCTACACTAGCGCAAATCAAAATTTTCTACCGCGTAAACTAGGAAAACTGTCGTATAAGGATCACAGGATTACCACTCGACGCACTAATGCGGAAGATGTAGATTCGCGTCGATGCAGCGAAGTCGATCAGCGTAGTCAAACATAGTCGACCACGTCGACGTCCAGCAGCTCCTCAGCAGCTCGTCCACGTGCAGCAAGATCACCCTCGTGCCGCGGCTCGTCGTGTCTCGTCGGCGGCTCGTCGTGGCTCGTCGGCAGCTCGTCCAAGTGCTGCTGGCGCAACACCTCCAAGGCATCCACATGTGCAGGGAGGAAGCGTCATAACCTGGACTGCTAGGTCCACGAGTTGCAACAGGCGAGGGTGTGGGAGGCACGGCAGATGTGTTTTGCCAAAAGGTGTCAACCCTGGGGTGCCCCCACCCCTCTATTTATAGAGGTTCCTAACGGGCCTCTGGGTCTGAGGCCCATTAGTACTTCTAAACCTAATCCAACTCGGATCATATCTAAATTGGGCTTCCAGCCCCTTAAGTGTGTGACCCTATGGGTTCAGATACGTATAGACATGGCCCGAGTACTCCTACTCGGCCCAATAGTCGGTAGCGACCTCTAGCAAGACGTGCCAACTCCTATACGCACACCAATATCATATCAGACGAACCATCACAGCATTATGTACATGCTATTCCCTTTGCCTCATGATATTTGGTCTAGCTCCAAGCCGACCGCTCTTTCTCGATCCTGTGATTCGGAATCCCTTTGTAGGTTAACTCTTAACCGTACGTAGCATGGCCATGCATTTTCGGATCCAATCACTCAAGGCGCCCAGAGATATCACTCTCAATCAGAGAGGGGCAAATCCCATCTTGATTGACCATGTCTCATAGCATGCTTCCTGACAAACCCGAAAGCTACCTTTATAACTACCCTGTTACGGTGTAGCGTTTGATAGCCCCTAAGTGAGTCGATTCACATCTCGAGTACATGCGACAATCTCAGGTCTAAGGATAAAGAGTACTTGTTGTGTAAAGTGAGAACTACTTCTCGTGTTGGGTCAGTCCTAGCACATGTCTCCACATGTGCCCACATTATTAGTTTAACATCTCCATGTCCATGACTTGTGAAACATAGTCATCAACTAATACATGTGCTAGTCTAATATTCATTTGTGTCCTCACATGAACTCCGACTAGGGACAACTTTAGAATAACCATACAAGTAAAGAGTTTCACATACAATTCACATAATTGCAAATCAATTCAAGTAGCCTTTAATGGATATTCAATGAACACAATATATAAATCATGGATACAAATATAATATCATCATCTCTATGATTGCCTCTAGGGCATACCTCCAACAGCCCCCGTGCCCCCGTGCTTTACTGGAGACCGATCAGAAGGCTAGATCAACTTTTGATCGCTACCCCTCAAGCGTCCGTTCGCTGAGACGGAGGAGGTGAGCCGTGCCATGCTATCCTCGCCGGACGAACCATGGTGCTCGTTGAGCTGCAAATGGGTCAATTCGAGTGGGGTCCCGGTCCCCGTTCGGGGGGGTCCGGCTCGGGCCAAGCTGGTGGCGTACCCCAGATTTCGGCCGTCCAGTTCATATAGTTTCCGAGTCCGTACGATCGGATCCAGGGGCTCATTGCCTTTCTTCGGGGAAAAACCATGAACTTTGATGCCGGTCCGGACTCGAACGTGAGGTCGGGACGCCCTAGGCTATCATGTGCCCGGGTGATGGCCGCTAGCGGACCCGTCCCTTCTTACCACTCGCTCGGGGATGTCCTGGGGTGGTTGTCAGACCCGTACTGGGCCAACCTTCGAACCCCTAGACCGTAATGGGCCGTGGGGCGTTTACAAGACTGCCCCTTTCGCTTCCCACGCGCCCACCTATATGACGGGGGGTCTGCCTCGCTGGTTCCGCCCGCACCTGCTCTCGAACATTTTCGCCTTCTCGTGCGCCCTTTGCCTTCTTGTGCGCTGTTCACCTTCCTTCGTCTAGCACAGCAGCTTCCCTCGCCCTCCGCCGTCGAACCTTTCTCCCCTTAGCGATGGAGACCTGGACGCGCTCGAGCTTCGATACCTCGCACGCCGACGGCCTCATGAGGAATGGCCTCTTCTGCGAGAGGACCCAGAGGGACGAATGGCGGTTCCCCGAAAGGGAAGATGTGCCAAGTCCTATGTCATTTCATTCGCGCACTTCCACGAGAGGAGGTTCGCGACCCCGCCAAGCCGCTTCTTCCGCGGGTTGCTGCACTACTACAGGCTCGAGCTACAGCATCTCAATCCCAATGGGATCCAACACCTCGCAGCGTTCTTCGTGATATGCAAGGGGTTCCTAGGCATCGAGCCCAACTTCTCGCTCTGGAAGTACTTCTTCGCGGTCAGCCTGTACCAGAGGACCGAGAAGAAGGGGAGCCAGCAGCGGACGATCCTGGTGCTGATAGGGTGCGTTGCCATCCACCTTCTCCAGAACCGCGCCAAGGAATATATGGCGATGAAGACTGCGGCGTCCCACAAGGGGTGGCATCAGTAGTGGTTCTATGTGAAGAACTACTCTAATTCCCCCTTGTTGGCGTTCACTGGCCGCGTCATCGAAGCGGCGCCGGAGCTATGGTCGTACGGCTCGGTCGAGAAGGAGAAGAAGTGAATCGTCGGTCTGCTTCAGGCCATCAAGCACTTGAAGGGGAAAGGTCTGACCGGGCCAGAGTCATCGGGGCATACCACGCTTGGAGGGTAGCACCGCTGATGCTCCGGGTTCACTCACTTGCCGACATGGTTCCCGGCACGCCGACCGAGGGCACCGTCCTTGCGACGGGCGCGCTTGCCGACACCGAGATCCGGCAGCAAGTTCGGGAGGTGCTAGACGACAAGGACGCCGATTACCCAGTGCCCGGTCACCCTCCGATGCGCCCGGCCCAGGAGAGAATTTCGTCGAGCTGGTGAGGACTTCGCGCTCTCATCCTTCTCTCCTGCATTTCTTGGTTCGTTGCTCTGACGCGGAGTTCTCGTGTCTGCAGGGCCACATGACCCGGGTCGTGGACTCGCGCCCGCCGGTGCCAGAGGACGCACAGCGGCAGCAGCAAAACCGCCTCCTCGCCGAGAAGCAGAAGAGGCATAAGGATAAAGAGACGGCGAGGAACAAGAAAAAGGTCGCCAAGGAGCTCCAACGAGCGGCGGCGGGGCAAGGTTGTGTCGGACGATGATGACGACGACAATGAGGACGAGGTGGAGGAAGACGAGGAGGAGGACGAGGAGGAGGAGGAGGAGGAGGAGGAGGAGGAGGAGGAGTATATTCTGGCCCCCCGGCCGAGCGCGCTCGTCATCTGGGAGCAGCACTCCCAACCGGCCGCAGGGGACAAGCCAAGCGGACCGCCTGCCCAGGACCCAACCCCGCAGGGCTCTGGGGCCGCGCCCGAGTGGTCAGCACGGGGTGCGCCTCGGGAGTCGATGGAGCCGACCCCCGACCCTCTTCCTGCATCACGCGAGCAGAGGAGTAAGGGCAAGCGGCCGCTGCCAGATGCCCCGGGGTCGGCGTCGAGCTCGGAGGCAAAACGCACCCGTCGTCCTCGTGCTGAGGAGGTGTAAGCTGAAATTCTCGCGCACCTTATTCCTTTCCCGGCATCGAGCCGTTTTTGATGATGTTGTTGTTGTTTCACAGCACCGCCCCTTGGGACTTCGTCCCACCGCTGGCGCCGAAGAAGGCGCTACGGGTGTCGTCCACCTCCGCGGGGCGAGCCGTGACCCCGCCGGTGGCGAGGGGCGGTGTCGTCGGAGAGACCACGGGGCCTACCGCGAAGGCGGCCTCTGTGGCGGCGACCGGAGGAAGAGTGCCGCAGTGGAGCATGGGGCAGGGTCTGACCCCTGCTCCGCCTTCTGCCTCCGCGGCCGACCCTACGGGACAAGGTGTTGCCCCTGCGGTTCCTCCGGCCAGCGAGGTGATAGACCTCGACGACGAGGCGGAGGAGGAGCCTGCGGGGGAGGCGTCAGCCGCGGAGGTGGCTCTGACGGCGACAGCGAAGATGGCGGCAGCGGAGATGGGGGCAGTCACCCCACTGGTCGCGACGGAGACAACGGTGGTGGTGGAGGAGGGAACGCCTGCCCCCGTGGCTGCGACGGGGACAACGGTAGCAGTGGAGGCGGGGACACCTGCCCTAGCGTCCGCGACGGAGACGGCAGCACCGGCGGAGGCGGGGACGCCTGCCCCAGCGGTGTGATGGAGGCAGGAACGCCTGCCCCAGCTGCTGCGATGGAGGCGGGGACGCCTGCCCCAGCGGTGTGATAGAGGCAGGAACGCCTGCCCCAGCTGCTGCGACGGAGGCGGGGACGCCTGCCCCAGCTGCCGCGATGGAGGCTGCGGCGGCGACGGGAACGGGAACGCCCGCTCCGGCAGCCGCAACGGAGACAGTGGCGGCGGCGGAGAGGGCGGGACGCGTGTCGGCGTCGTCGACGGCTGCGGCAACTTCGACAGAGACGGCGGTGCGTGTGCCGGGGTCGTCGACGAGGCCGGTGGCATCGGGGACGGTGGCGTCGGGGTTGGCCAGAGCGGCTTCCACCCTCGTCCCGGTTAATCCTGTCCGCAAGGCGTGGGGTTGGCCTACCCTGCGCTGGAGGTCCCGTGAGGACCCGCAGAGGCCCCTCTTCGTGCTGGATGACACCGAGGAGTGGGGTAAGTGGCAGGCGGTGCAGGGCGGGCTTGCAAATATCCGTGCTGCCCTATCTTCCATGCTGGGGGAGTTGGACAGCGGCGTCGTCCCCGGTGGCCAGGTACGGTGTTCTCCCCAGTGGTTATTTTCCTCTCGTTTCTTCGTTGCTGAGCATAAATTTTTTTGTAGGCCCTCCAGACCTGCGCACGCGCAAGCAGGCGGCGTGGGAGGACGCGCGGCGGGCGAAGGATAAGTTCCAGGCCGTCATCGAGAAGGCTCGCCTCAATCTCGAGGAGTTCTAGGCTGCTGCCGAGAAGGCCCGCCACGATGCCGAGGAGCTCACACGGCTGAAGGGGGACCATGAGGCCCTTCAGAAAACCGTCAAGAGTATCCGGCGTGAGCGGCAGAAGGCTTGGTAGGAGCGGGACTCCGAGGCGATCCGGAAGGCTGAGGCCGAGAAGATAGCGGCCGACCTTGGGGCGGAGGTTAGTCAGCTCCATGTGCAAGTGCAGGGGCTTCAGACTGCCATGACCCAGGGGCTCGATCGGGAGCGTCAGCTGAAGGCTCAATCTGAGGGTAAGGCTCTTCTCATCCTTTGTTATTGCAGCTCTGCGATGCTTTCTAACTTGGCAGACTTTTGTGGATGGGCCTCATAGATGACCTTGCCCGGCTGAAGAAGATCCTCGATACGGAGCGCGCCGAGCACGGTGTCGGGATACGAGGTAGGCTACACTAGCGTAAATCAAAATTTCTACCGTGTATAACCAGGAAGAACTGCCGTATAAGGATCACGGGATTACCACTCAACGCACTACTGGTGCGGAAGATGTAGATATGTGTCGATGCAGTGAAGACGATCACGTAGTCGTACGTAGTCGATCAACGTAGTCGTACGTAGTCAATCACGTCATGTCCAGCAGCTCCTCAGCAGATCGTCCACGTGCAGCAAGATCGCCTCCGGTGCCGCGGCTCGTCGTCGGCTCGTCGTGGCTCATCGGCGGCTCGTCGATGGCTCGTCCAAGTGCTGCAGGCGCAACACCTCCAAGGTATCCACACGTGCAGGGAGGAAGCGTCGCAAGCCGGACTGCTAGATCCGCGAGTTGCAACAGGCGAGGGCGTGGGAGGCGCGGCAGGTATGTTTCGCCAAAAAGGTGTAAACCCTAGGGCGCCCCCACCCCTCTATTTATAGAGGTTCCTGATGGGCCTCTGGATCCGAGGCCCATTAGTACTCCTAAACCTAATCCAACTCGGATCATATCCGAATTGGGCTTCCAGCCCCTTAAGTGTGTGACCCTATGGGTTCGGATACGTATAGACATGGCCCGAGTACTCCTACTCGGCCCAATAGTCGGTAGCGGCCTCTAGCAAGACGTGCCAACTCCTATACGCACACGAAGATCATATCAGACGAACCATCACAACATAATATACATGCTATTCCCTTTGCCTCACGATATTTGGTCTAGCTTCAAGCCGACCGCTCTTTCTCGATCCTATGATTCGGAATCCCTTTGTAGGTTAACTCTTAACCGTACGTAGCATGGCCATGCATTTTCGGATCCGATCACTCGAGGGGCCCAGAGATATCACTCTCAATCAGAGAGGGGCAAATCCCATCTTGATTGACCATGTCTCATAGCATGCTTCTTGACAAACCCGAAAGCTACCTTTATAACTACCCTGTTACGGCGTAGCGTTTGATAGCCCCTAAGTAGGTCGATCCACATCTAGAATACATGTGACAATCTCAGGTCTAAGGACAAAGCGTATATGTTGTTTAAAGAGAGAACTACTTCTCGTGTTGGGTCAGTCCTAACACATGTCTCCACATGTGTCCACATTATTAGTTCAACATCTCCATGTCCATGACTTGTGAAACATAGTCATCAACTAATACATGTGCTAGTCTAATATTCATGTGTGTCCTCACATGAACTCCGACTAGGGACAACTTTAGAATAACCATACTAGTAAAGAGTTTCACATACAATTCACATAATTGCAAATCAATTCAAGTAGCCTTTAATGGATATTCAATGAACACAATATACAAATCATGGATACAAATGGAATATCATCATCTCTATGATTGCCTCTAGGGCATACCTCCAACAGTCTCCCACTTGCACTAGAGTCAATCTAGAAGGTACCTAATACCCATAGCTCTTACATGCGCATCATGCTTAGCCTGCGGAAGTGGTTTTGTCATCGGATCAGAAATGTTCAGATCCGTGTGTATTTTGCATATCTTGATCTCACCCCGGTTAACGAAGTCTCGAATGAGATGAAATCGCCGCATTACGTGTTTGTTCTTCTGGTGGTTCCTTGGATCCTTTGCTTGCGCAATTGCCCCATTGTTATCACAGAAGAGATTCAATGGGCTGGACGCATTCGGGAACACACCAAGCTCAATGAGGAAATTCCTTATCCAAACACCTTCCTTCGCGGCTTCCGAAGCTGCGATGTACTCGGCTTCTGTCGTAGAATCGGCTACCGTCTCCTGCTTGGAACTCTTCCAACTAACAGCACCACCATTTAGCGTGAACACAAATCCTGATTGTGACTTTGAATCATCTCTGTCGGTTTGGAAACTAGCATCGGTGTAACCTGTTACAACGAGCTCCTCCTCACCTCCATAGATGAGGAACATATCTTTAGTCCTTCTCAAGTACTTAAGAATGTTTTTCACCGCTGTCCAGTGACTCTCACCTGGATCAGATTGGTGTCTGCTTGTCATACTTAGCGCATATGAAACATCTGGGCGAGTACTTATCATTGCATACATGATAGATCCAATAGCCGAGGCATATGGCACTCTACTCATGCGATCCCGCTCATCAGCAGTCGAAGGACACTGAGTCTTGCTGAGATGTATGCCATGTGACATAGGCAAGAACCCTTTCTTTGCCTCTTCCATGCTGAACCGCTTCAACACTTTGTCAATATAAGTATCTTGGCTTAAACCTATAAGCCTTCTCGATCTATCTCTATAGATCTTAATGCCCAGAATATATGCCGCTTCCCCTAAGTCCTTCATCGAAAAACTATTTTTCAGTGAAGTCTTTACGGACTCAAGCATAGGAATGTTATTTCCAATCAGTAATATGTCATCCACATATAAGATTAGAAATACTACAGAGCTCCCACTAACCTTCTTGTAAACACAAGACTCTTCTTCGTTCTTGGTGAAGTCAAACCCTTTGACCACTTCACCAAAACGAATGTTCCAACTCCTAGATGCTTGCTTCAATCCATAAATGGATCTCTGAAGCTTGCATACCTTTCCAGCATTTTTCGGATCGACAAAACCCTCGGGCTGTATCATATACACGTCCTCAGTTAGGTTTCCATTCAGAAAAGCTGTCTTGACATCCATCTACCATATCTCATAATCGAAATATGCAGCTATAGCTAGAATAATCCGAATGGACTTAAGCATCACTACGGGCGAGAAGGTCTCGTCGTAGTCAACTCCTTGAACCTGTCGAAAACCTTTTGTGACAAGTCGTGCTTTATAGATGTGAACATTTCCATCCATGTCCTTTTTCTTCTTATAGATCCACTTGCACTCTATGGCTTTAACACCATCAGGCGGGTCAACCAAATTCCAAACCTGATTGTCTCCCATGGACTCTATTTCGGATTGCATGGCACTCTGCCATTTTTCGGAGTTTGGGTCCATCATTGCTTCTGCATATGTCGCAGGCTCATCATTGTCCAACAATAATATTTCCCGCATTTCACGGAGCCTTGCCGACCTTCGTGGTTGTGGCGGTGCTTCTCTTGCCATGGTTATCTCAATTTGTTCTGCTACGTTAGCATCACTCATTGATTCTTGCCCGATCGGCTCATCTTGAACTTCTTCAAGATGCACTGTCTTTCCACTCTTTTCTCCTTTGAGAAACTCTTTCTCTAGGAAAACCCCGTTCCGAGCGACAAACACTTTGCCTTCTGATCGGTTGTAGAAATAATATCCCAAAGTTTCCTTTGGATATCCCACGAAAATGCACTTATCCGACTTGGGTGTGATCTTGTCCGACTGAAGTCGCTTGACAAACACTTCACATCCCCAAATCTTTAGAAAAGACAAACTAGGAACCTTTCCAGTCCACATCTCATATGGTGTCTTAACTACGGATTTAGATGGTACCCTATTAAGTGTGAAAGCTGCTGTTTCTAGAGCGTATCCCCAAAATGACAACGGTAGGTCCGACTGGCTCATCATTGATTGAACCATGTCTAACAAAGTTCGATTACGTCGCTCGGACACACCGTTTCTCTGAGGTGTTCCAGGCGGCGTAAGTTGTGGAACAATTCCGCAACTCTTTAGATGATTGCTAAACTCGTGGCTCAAATACTCGCCTCCACGATCAGATCGTAAGGCCTTAATTTTCTTGCCACGCTGATTTTCAACTTCATTCTGAAATTCCTTGAACTTTTCAAAGGTTTCAGACTTGTGCCTCATCAAGTAGACATAGCCATATCTACTAAAATCATCAGTGAAAGTTATGAAGTATTGGAATCCTCCTCTAGCCGTCGTGCTCATTGGTCCGCATACATCACTATGTACGAGTTCCAACAAGTCTACTGCTCTCTCAGGAAATCTTGTGAAAGGCGTCTTGGTCATCTTGCCTAGCAAGCAAGCCTCACATGTCTCGTATGATTCAAAATCAAACGAAGTTAGGAGTCCATCAGAATTGAGCTTCTTCATGCGCTTATCACTTATATGACCCAAACGACAATGCCACAAGTAGGTAGGACTCAAATCATTAGGCCGAGGCCTTTTAGCACTTACATTACAGACAGGTGAACCATCAAGATTTAAAACAAATAATCCATTCACAATGGGTGCAAAAGCCATAAACATATTATTCTTAGAGATCACACAACCATTGTTTTCACTCGCAAATGAATAACCATCCTTCATCAAGCATGAAGGAGACAAAATGTTTCGACTTAAACTAGGAACAAAATAACAATTATTCAACCCCATAATAAATCCTGACGGGAGGTGGAGTTGCATCGTCCCGACGGTCAAAGCAGCAACTCTTGCATTATTGCCCACGCGGAAATCAACATCTCCTCTTTCCACGCTTCTACTTCTTATCATTCCCTGCATCGAATTGCAAATATGAGCAACCGATCCGGTATCAAATACCCAAGAATTAATAATTGTATCAGCGAGAAATATGTTGTCTATAACATTAACAACAAGCGTACCTGAGGTAGAAGTACTCTTACTTCCGCCATTCTTCAAGGAAGCTAGGTACTGCTTGCAGTTTCTCTTCCAGTGACCAAGTTCATGATAGTAAAAGCACTCTTTGTCTGGAGCAGGTCCAGGTCCAACTTTAACCTTGGGCGGTGGGTTTGGCTTGGACGTTCCAGCCTTGCCCTTCTTCTTCCAAGAATTGCCCTTCTTCTTAAAGCTGGGCTTGTTCTGTATCGCCATCACATGGCTGGTACTAGCGCTTTTCTTGATGTCAGCCTCTGCTATTTTAAGCATGCCACACAGCTCATTCAGACCCTTCTCCGTCCCATGCATATGGTAGTTCGAGATGAAGTTCCCATAGCTAGGCGGAAGAGACGAAAGAATGAAATCAGTGGCCAACTCTTGGCCCAGTGGGAAGCCTAGCTTCTCCAACCGTTGAGTGTAACCAACCATCTTGATTACGTGTGGTCCTACTGCTGCGCCTTCTGCTAGCTTGCTCTCAACAAAGGCCTTAGACACATTGAACCTTTCAGTCCTGGCCTGTGTTTGGAACATGTCTCTAAGCGCCACGATCATATCGTGCGCCTCATGGTTTGTTTCGAACTGCATCTGCAGCTCGGGTTCCATGCAAGCAAGCATAAGGCAGCTTACTTCCAGGTTAGCATCACATGCTTTCTTGTAAGCATTCTTAGCAGCAGCGGGTGCATCATCAGCAGGTTCTTCTGGTAGTGGGTTGTCTAGAACATCTTCCTTTTTCTCAGCCCTGAGAACAATTCTCAGGTTGCGGATCCAATCCGAGTAATTTGTTCCATTCAACTTGTCCTTCTCAAGGACCGAACGCAAAGCAAACGGTGTAGTGCTGCTAGGTGCCATTTAATCTACAACAAAGTAATGCAAAATACACTAAGACAAACGTATCCATGATAGAGCAAATTACATTAAACTATTTTAACAGAATCTACTCCCACTAAAATCAATATCCCTCTATTGAAACTTAGTGATTCAGGATCCACAACTAACAAGTCTACTAGTGAGCTTTAGCATCACCGCTAGCAAACGAGGTAGATCGGTAAGCAACTTTTGCTAATCATATCACATATGACTCCTGTTGTTGGGTGACATCTCTATGTCTCGGCGCCCAACCTTTATGCCCCAAGGTCCTTAACCGTTAAGATGACCTTGTTAAGCAAACCAACCCTTATGCGTGTAAGTGTCCGACACAAACCCGTCTAGTCAAGGAAAACTAGTGGCACCCTAATTTCATAGACCCACCACTAATTGTACAAGACATGGGACGGTGCAAGTTTTAGTTGGGAGGGCATACTAACTTAAAATTTGTGAGGGATCGTTCTACTTCTAACATCACAGCATGCAGAAAGTAAAACATAAACAGAATAGCATTCACACAGCTTGTGACACAGTATGGCCCATTTTCATATGGTGATCTCCATCTCCATAGAACCTGTTCACCATGGTGATCTCCATCTCCATGTTCCATGTGCGCCATCCTCCTGGTGATGAGTCCTCCAAGAACTAGAGCATGCTATTACGCCTAATAGCTAGTAAAGAATCTAGTAATGAAGATTACATAGTTGCTTGGATCATCACAGATTGGTACGCAGACCATTAAATACAATAAGGTGACAACACATATGGCTCCTGCCGTGTTGCCGTACGCGCGACACGCAGGTCACGAATGAGTTACACACATGCATCACATACACAAGGGGGCCATACTGATCACAAGATACATACATACATCCTGCAAAACAGAGTTAGGCGTCCTAACGTTCCAAACTTCGGAGGCCTGAAACTCCATCTTCCAAGCCGAATTTGGGAAATCTAATCTCGCCGAAAATGGCAAAGCCATTAAAATTCATGTGTAACTTTTTCTGTAGATCAATTTTTGTATAAAAATCGCCCCGATCCAAGATCGTACCGAAAAGTTACGGCTGATTTACCGAAGCATACGCATACGGCAAAATCCCGACCCCGGCAGTAGATCCCATCTACTATTGCACATCTAATGCGCCTGGCGTATGACCCTGGATCTCGATTCGACCAATCATATTGATCTTCGCTCACTGCAACTGGATTTACGTGTATCACTTAACTCCGATGGCGGAAACCGACCGGTAGGAGTATGTCGTTACACTACCATTGCAGCAAGGGCATGAAACCAGGACATAGATCAAACAGAAAACTCGCATATCTCCATATGCACACATCCCGAATCCAAAACTAAGCAGCTACGGCTCTGATACCACTGTCGGGATACGAGGTAGGCTACACTAGCGTAAATCAAAATTTCTACCGCGTATAACCAGGAAGAACTGCCGTATAAGGATCACGGGATTACCACTCGACGCACTACTGGTGCGGAAGATGTAGATATGTGTCGATGCAGTGAAGACGATCACGTAGTCGTACGTAGTCGATCAACGTAGTCGTACGTAGTCGATCACGTCACGTCCAGCAGCTCCTCAGCAGATCGTCCACGTGCAGCAAGATCGCCTCCGGTGCCGCGGGTCGTCATCGGCTCGTCGTGGCTCGTCGGCGACTCGTCGATGGCTCGTCCAAGTGCTGCAGGCACAACACCTCCAAGGTATCCACACGTGCAGGGAGGAAGCGTCGCAAGCCGGACTGCTAGATCCGCGAGTTGCAACAGGCGAGGGCGTGGGAGGCGCGGCAGGTATGTTTCGCCAAAAAGGTGTAAACCCTAGGGCGCCCCCACCCCTCTATTTATAGAGGTTCCTGATGGGCCTCTGGATCCGAGGCCCATTAGTACTCCTAAACCTAATCCAACTCGGATCATATCTGAATTGGGCTTCCAGCCCCTTAAGTGTGTGACCCTATGGGTTCGGATACGTATAGACATGGCCCGAGTACTCCTACTCGGCCCAATAGTCGGTAGCGGCCTCTAGCAAGACGTGCCAACTCCTATACGCACACGAAGATCATATCAGACGAACCATCACAACATAATATACATGCTATTACCTTTGCCTCACGATATTTGGTCTAGCTTCAAGCCGACCGCTCTTTCTCGATCCTGTGATTCGGAATCCCTTTGTAGGTTAACTCTTAACCGTACGTAGCATGGCCATGCATTTTCGGATCCGATCACTCGAGGGGCCCAGAGATATCACTCTCAATCAGAGAGGGGCAAATCCCATCTTGATTGACCATGTCTCATAGCATGCTTCTTGACAAACCCGAAAGCTACCTTTATAACTACCCTGTTACGGCGTAGCGTTTGATAGCCCCTAAGTAGGTCGATCCACATCTAGAATACATGCGACAATCTCAGGTCTAAGGACAAAGCGTATATGTTGTTTAAAGAGAGAACTACTTCTCGTGTTGGGTCAGTCCTAACACATGTCTCCACATGTGTCCACATTATTAGTTCAACATCTCCATGTCCATGACTTGTGAAACATAGTCATCAACTAATACATGTGCTAGTCTAATATTCATGTGTGTCCTCACATGAACTCCGACTAGGGACAACTTTAGAATAACCATACTAGTAAAGAGTTTCACATACAATTCACATAATTGCAAATCAATTCAAGTAGCCTTTAATGGATATTCAATGAACACAATATACAAATCATGGATACAAATGGAATATCATCATCTCTATGATTGCCTCTAGGGCATACCTCCAACACACGGCAACCTGCAGGACGCGGTCTGCGTTGTCTGTGATAGCCTCGACGTGGTCTAATGGGAAGGGATGAGCTCGTTGGTGGCTCGTGCCCTTGGGCCGTACCGGTGGGCCTGTGAGATCGCTCGGGAGGTGCTTCACGTCGGCATGAGGTGGGCTTTTGGCATCTTCGGCTCCCACTACTCCGGCATCAACTTCGCCGGGATGAGTAGGGAATATGCCTCCAGCTACTCCGAGGCTGAGCTGGACGAGATCGATGCGTCAGTGCTCAACCCAGCGGAGGCCTTGGCGAAGCTTTTGGAGGATGAGGCCGTCCCGCCGGAGGACCCAGGGACGAGTTAGCTGTACTGGGCTTAGATGCCCCAGAATGTGTAAATATCTTTGTTAAATTTGAACTTGCTTTTGTGATGGCCATAGAGGCCTTTTCTATAACTTGTCGAAAAATGTTTTCGATCCTCTTTCTGTTTTTTGGGTTTGGAAAGATTAGAGTGAGGGTCGGACGCGTCAGTGAGTGCTGATGAGCGAAGGCACCTTAGCCGCTGGGGTGTAGGTTTTTTCGCAATCCTATCAATCCTGCCTGAGCGATGTAGAGCAGAAGTGGCTCCCTGTCGGTTGGTGGGACCAGGATTGGGACCTTCGTCAGGAGGTTCTTGAGCCAATCAAGCGCCTCTTGGGCCTCGGCGGTCCACACAAAGCGGTCGGTTTTCTTCAGGAGCTAGTAGAGAGGGAGCCCCCGTTCGCCGAGGCGCGAGATGAAACGGCTCAGGGCTGCCAGGCATCCCGTGATGCGCTGAACTCCCTTTATGTTTCGAATCGGCCCCATGTCGCTGATGGCCGCTATTTTCTCCGGGTTGGCTTCGATGCCATGCACGGAGATGATGAAGCCCGGCAGCATGCCCCTCGGAACCCCAAAATTGCACTTTTTGGGGTTGAGCTTGATGCGCTTGTCTCTCAAGCTTTCAAAAGCTAGTTCGAGGTCGGGGATGAGTTGGTCGCCCTTTTTGGACTTGACCATGATGTCATCTACGTAAGCCTCAACGGTCCGCCCAATGAGGTCCCCAAAACACTTAAGCATGCATCGCTGGAACGTAGCCCCCGCGTTTTTGAGGCCAAACGGTATCTTAACGTAGCAATAGGGGCCGAAGGGGCTAATGAAAGAGGTCGCGAGCTGGTCAGACTCTTTCATCTCGATTTGGTGGTAGCCGGAATACGTGTCAAGGAAGCTAAGGGTTTCGCACCCTGCGGTTGAGTTGACTATCTGATCTATACGTGGCAAAGGAAACGGATCCTTTGGACACGCCTTGTTGAGACCGGTATAATCAACGCACATCCTCCATTTCCCATTCTTTTTTCATAAAAGAACAGGATTAGCTAGCCACTCGGGGTGGTACACTTCCTTGATGAATCCGATTGCCAAAAGCTTCTGGAGCTCCTCACCGATGGCCTTGCGCCTCTCCTTGTCGAAGCGTCACAAGCCTTGCTTCACCGGTTTGGAGCCGGCCTTGATGTTCAAGGAGTGCTCGGCGACTTCCCTTGGGATGTCGGGCATGTCCGAGGGTTTCCACGCAAAAACGTCGCTATTCGCACGGAGGAAGTTGACGAGCGCGCTTTCCTATTTGGGAGATAGGGTAGCGCCTATCCGTATGGTCCTGCCGTCGGAACTGTTGGGGTCGAGGGGGACCTCCTTGACGCCTTTGGTGGCCTCGAAGGAGGTGGCGGACTGCTTGGAGTCGGGCGGGTCCTAGGCGCTCTCCGCTAGCTGGACTGCGGGATCCTCCGCGCAGGTGATTGCTGCGGCGTACTCGTAGCACTCTACGTCGCACTCGTATGCCTTCTGGAAAGACGTGTCGACGGTGATGACCCCGTTGGGCCCCAGCAGCTTGAGCTTGAGGTAGGTGTAGTTGGGGATGGCCATGAACTTGGCGTAGCACGGCCACCCCAAGATGGCATGGTAGGTTCCGCGAAAACCACCACCTCGAAGGTGAGGGTCTCCTTCCTGTAGTTGGAAGGAGTCCCAAAAGTGACGAGCAGATCGATCTGCCTGAGAGGCATCTCCTATTTCCTCAGCACAATGCCATGGAACGGCGCCTCGCTGGGCTGGAGGTGTGAGCGGTCGATCCCCATGGCGTCGAGAGTCTCGGCAGAGAGGATGTTGAGGCCGCTGCCCCCGTCCATGAGTACCTTGGTGAGACGCTTGGTGCCGACGATGGGGTGGATGACGAGCAGGTAGCGTCCTGGCTGCAGGACACATTCCAGGTGGTCGGATTGGTCGAAGGTGATGGTGGATCTTGACCAGTCGAGGAAGGTTGGTGCAGTGGGCTCGACCGCATAGACTTCGCGACACTCCAGCTTTCGGCGGCGCTTGGAGTCATAAGCCGCCAGCCCGCCGAAGATCATGAAGCATCCGTCCACCTTGGGAAAGCCGTCTTCCTTCTCCTCCTCGTCCGTCTCCTCCTCGGGCTTCCGTCTCTAGTCGCCCTTCACCGGGTTGCCTACAAAATACCTCTTCATGAGGTTGCAGTCTTTGTAGGCGTGCTTAGCAGGGAACTCGTGGTTCGGGCACGGTCCCTCGAGTAGCTTGTCGAAGAAGCCGGGGGTGCCCTCAGGGGGCGGCCATCCCCGCTTGCGCTCAGCAACGGCCACAAGGGGAGCTTCGCGGCACTGCTTGTTCTTCTTCTTTTGCTGGCGGTTGGAGGTGCCTTCATCGGCGTCCTCCTCCCGCTTCGCCTTGCCTTTGGAATGATCAAAGATCACCCCAACGGCCTCTTTGCCAGAGGCGAAGCTGGTGGCGATGTTGAGGAGCTGCTCCGTGGTCCGCAGGCTCCTGCGTCCCTGCTCGTGGACTAGGGGCCGGCAGGAAGTTCCTGCAAGGAAAGCTTCGATGATGTCGGCATCCGCGATGTTGGAGAGCTCGGTGCGCTTCCTAGAGAAACGCCGGATGTAGTCCCGGAGGGACTCGTCCGACCCCTGGCGGTAGCTCTGAAGGTCCCAGGAATTGCCAGGGTGCATGTACTTGTCCTGGAAGTTCCCCACGAAGATTTCCTTCAGGTCGTTCCAGTTACGGATCCGGGCCGAGGGGATGTGTTCCAGCCAGGCTCGCACCGAGTCGGTCGGAAAGAGAGGAAGATTGCGAATGATGAACAGGTCATCATCCACTCCACTGGCCTGACATGCGAGCTGGTAGTCGCTGAGCCACAGCTCGGGGTTTGTCTCCCCGAAGTACTTGGCCACATTCGTGGGCTGCCTGAAGCGCGCCGGGAATGGCGCGTTCAGGATGCGTGCGGAGAAGGCCCTGGGCCCCGCTGGGTCGGGGCTCAGGCTGCGATCTTCTTCGCTGTCATAGCGGCCACCACGGTGCACGTGATAGCCGCGGTCCACCCCATCCTCTCTGTCTGCGCGGGAGCACCTCCATGCATTCAGAGTGTCGCGGGCGTCGCGGACGGGGCCGACGCGCCGGTGAACGGACTGAGCTCCGCCTCCTGCGGGCGGCGGTGTCCGTCGAGCGGGTGCGGCCCAGTTCGCTCTGGGAGGAGGCTGGTGGACAGACTCCCCCCACCTCTCGGGACGCGCGGTGGGCACTGCCCTGCTGGAGTTGTGCCCACGTCACCGGGATGCGGAGCCCTCCACCTGCTGGACAGCGGTGCACTCGAGCAGGTTGGGCACCTCCTGGTGCGCCTGATGCTCCTTGGGCGTCGCCGGTTTGGGGAGTCGTCGGAGCAGGGCCGCTGCTGCGGCGATGTTCTGGCTGGCATAGGTGAAGAGCTGAGGGCAATCCTCGTCCACGCAAATGTGTCGATGGACATCGCGCGCCCATTGTCGTGCTCCACCCTTGTTGCGGGGGCGCTCGTCCTCCTGGTGGGGCACCGCGCGCGCCTGTGGCTGTTGTGGCCGTACCGAGATTCTGGCAAGGGCCCCAGTCGTAGCTGCGGTGCGTGGTGGGGGAGTGCGCTGTCTCCCCTCGGCGCCATCGTCATTAGACCCCTCGGAGTGCGCGTCAGCCATGAAGCACTCACGCGAGGGGTGGTGGCACCCGTTATCAGAGCCGGCGTCGGAGGCTGTACTCACCACGCCCACGAGCTCGTTGCTCGTGGGTGGCACGGTCATGAACCGTGCCAGGAGGCGACCATGGGTCACCGCAGCATTGCGTAGCCTGAAGGGCCACTCCTCCGAAGGGGGCCTCGTGGCGCGCGCCCGGCCGCTCACCACTATCCCGGCGGCAGAGCCGGGGACGACGGGGCGAGCGGGCAGGACAAGAAGAGGGATCAGCTCGATTCCCTCCCCCATGGTGAGGAAATCCAAGCTCCCGAAGCGGACGAGGGAGCCGGGAGCAAAGCTGGCGTCATGGCTGGCCATCGGAAGCCGGTGATGTACGCGCAAAGGTCCCCTACCTGGCGCGCCAACTGTCGTTGTCAAGATTAGTGGATCAAGACTACGACTAGTAAATTTCTTTTATGCGCGTAAGGCTTCGGATGGTGGCGTGAGAGGATATAGAGTTAGACTGGTTCGGGCAAGGAAAGCCCTACGTCCAGTATGAGGAGCTGCTCATGTTACTCACGCACGGTCTGTAGTAGAGGTTACAAACAGGTGAGAGAGGGAGCTGGTCCCAAGTCCTTGGGTGTGCACTGATGCTTGTGACGTGAGTGTGGGGGTTCTCTTGGCTTGAGAGTCCTCCGGTCTCAGGGCCACCGGTTCTTCTTTTATAGCGCAAGGAGGGTACCGGGGTTACAGGTGAGCCAGGTGTGAGGAGAAGTAAAAGATATAAGCTAAGTGAAGTAAAAAACAAGGAAGAGGACCCAGTCCCCGGGTCGCCGCCTTCTGCCCCAGCCTTCACCCCCTGTCAGCGTGGCTATCGGATGAGGGCGGCTATTGCCGGATCCTATCGACGATCCTCCGGACGACCGTCGCCGCCGGGAATGATGATGGTGTTCGGCCGTGGCAACTGTGCACGTTGGGGGAGACGGCTGACCCCTGTTATCCTGCTTGCGGCCCGTGGAACACGGACGTTGCATCCCTGTCGCCGGATAGGCCGAGCACGAGAACGGGCGGCGCTCCCTCCTATGCCAGGCGGCGCATGCAATGAGTGCCCTATGGCAAATCAGGGGGAGCCGCGGCCACTGTAGCCTGTGTGGTCGTGGCTACAGTGTTCCTGTAACGACCGACCCCTAAACCTTCCTAGTTAGTCTTGATCTCAGCCCTTAACCTTAGTCAACTGTTTTGCTTAACCACACCTAAGTGCCCAGTTTTCCGCCGATCCCAACCCCTGAGATCCGACCCCTTCCTGCTTCACTCCTCTTCCGACCCCGGCGAGCTCAGCCCACCGACGGATTCTGCTAATCTTTCTCACACGTCCGATCTATCCACCGGTGGACCCGTGAGATCTTTTCCAGATCCTCCGCGACAGCCGCACTCGAGTTGCATGGCCGCCTCAGAGTCTTCCTGCCACGTGGCTCGTCTTCTCCGACGCTGCCGCTCAGTTTTGTCTCTGGCAAGCAACCGAGTGGGTTCCCGCGCCCCCTTTCCCCAATAGCAGCGGAAGCCCTCTGCACCCCTTTCTGCAGAACCTCGTCTCCCGCGCCCATCATCACGCCACCAGATCCCGGCCCCAGAGCCCGATGTCGCCCATCTTTTCCGTCCCTTCAGCCACAGTTGCGCCGCCCGGTTGCCGCTACACGACGATTCCTCCACCGCCAACCCCGACCGCGGCTGCGACAGTTCCTTTCCCCGCTTTGTCAGACGCCGCCCGACAATCTGTTGTTCCGTGCTCTCCCCCGCGCTCGCGTCCGCCTATCTTCTCACCTGTGCGCCCTCGATTCTAGTGCCGTTAAACCGGTCGCTTCTATCACCTCTTCCGCACGACGACGCCCGCTTTCCGCCAAATCTCAACCACCAGTCTACCCGCCCCTACGCCGCCCTGACGGCAGAACGCAATGATCGCTGGCGTCACCCCCCGGAGTTCTGCACCACCGCCCTCTTTGCTCAATCGCCACCCCGGCAGAGCACTCCATTGCTTCTCCCCGGCCTTCGCGCCGCTCCCCTTCTCTCTCTCCGCGCCGTTTCCGTTTCTCTGCTCCAGCAGCTATATAAGGGATGCCCCCGTCGCCAGAGTTCCCTCCGCTCTTGTTGCCCTTAGCCTTCTCTAGCTCCCTGCTCAAGCTCCTAGCGCCACCCGCCCAGTTCTTGAGGAGTTCTTCTCTCAGTTCTCCCTCAGTTTTCTCCAAGTCACCAGCATCTTGCTCCCCCGTGCTGCGTAAGAGCTCTCTTGTGATCCTCAAGAAGCAGCGCCGCCGCCGGAACTTGCCCATCGTAGCCCTTGCTCGAAGCTTTAGTCCCTCCGCCCAAGTTCGCTTCTTCCCGACCCCAAGCTTTCCTTTCAGGAAGAAGGTGAGTTGCCGACCCCAGTCCGCCTCGCCCGACCCCTCCTATCCGCCCGACCCTAGTTCCGTCTCGTCTGACCCTGTCTGTTCCGCCGACCCTTATCCGCCTCGCCCGAGGGCTTGGCTGTGATCTTTTTCTTCAACTCGAGGGTGTATGTGTAAAACTTGGGAACCCTTCCGCGCTTGCGTCTAAGGATCCCAGTTATCACATCCTCTAGTTCGAGGATCAGACCACTAGTTCCTTTCCTGCCCTTACCTCTTGATCATCATCAGCTCTCTCGAACCACCATAACCTCCTGCTCTTTGTCGCAAGTTTCTGGGCTCAGGTGAGCCAGTGTTGCTGTTGAAGTAACCGTCTAAGCTAACCCTTGCATTGCATTCGTGTAGAGCTGCACCTCGCCGACGGTTTCTACGAGCTTCACCCGGCGCCAGAAGAAGAAGCTGTAGCCGAGCTCCTGCCCTCCAAAGCCGAAGTCGCCCCCGAAGTCGAGCAGTTTCCGTCCTCCTTGCTTGAAGGCAAGCCCCGGTTGCATGAAAGACCTATGTGTTTTACCAGACTTGCGCATGCCTTCTGTAACATGCTTGTGCATTTACGTATAGGAGTTGTGTGAAACCCTAGATGCATAAACATAGTTATTCCAATGATCTGAGCACTAGATGTTGGACCGAGTAATTGCATTGCTTAATTAGGAGACGGTAAAAGTCGAGTGATTCCCTGTCACTCGCAAGTTGTAGGAGTTGGATGTCTATCTTTCTGTTACAACTATAAGGACGATGGACGGGGCAGGGTTTTGGGTAACTCTTTGGTGGTCGGATGGTCGCCCCGTCTGTCTATGAAATCTTGCTAAGGTCCGACAGTGGTGGTGTTCGTGATCAAGTGTTTGAAAGTACTAGCCTCATACTTAGTATGGGATGAGGAAGCCTAGTACCGGATTGAACCTAGACGTGAGCGGTCGCCCCATTATTCTTGGAACGGAGTTTCCCCTGCGGGTTGTCGCACGTGGTGGCAATGCGTGGTCACAGGACGGCAGAGGCCGGGTCTGTGGAACCTTGCACCAAAGGAAATGGGCCCGACACGGGTTAGGGAATTGATGGGGAAGGCCGACACAGGAAGCGACCTCCGGGTGCGCGGATGTCGTGAGGCTAGGTTCACCATGCATGGTTAAAGAACTCGAATCGATTCATCTGCCTCTCACAGTTTGAGATTGCTTGATCGCTATGTCACCCTGACTAAATGAGGAATCTGATGATGGCAATGTTGTTGTTATATCTACACATCTTGTTTGGTTCTATGAATGCTTAGAATAGGTTGCACAACCTAGACTGGTAAATGAACATAGAACCTGAGCTAAAAACTGAAATAGGGATACTTAGTGCTTTTGGCAAACAAACCCCTCAGCCAAGAAGCCTTGCATGTCTAGAAGGAGGAGTAGCCCTTACTCCTATCGGTTAAGTCTTGTTGAGCTTAGTAGCTCAGCCTTGTTGTGGCTCCTGTTTTTCAGGTGAAGTTGCTGCGTCCGACCCCTCTCTGGTTGGTGCTTGGCCGCCCCAGCTCCCGCCGGGCTGGACGGTCGAGTGGGACCCCTCCTCGGACGGCGAGGAGAGGACTCAGTGATGTTCTGGCTGGCCTCACCCGGACATCTGACCCCGACGAAGTCTTCCGCTAGTTTTTCTCTGCTATTTTCTTGAAATCTTGTAAAACTCTGGTGTTGGATTTTATGGCCGAACTAAATGGGTAAAACTTGTTCAACTCGGTGAACTTGTTGTATTCTCTGTAACCGCTCACCTTCGTGTGGGTTTGCTAGACTCGATCCTGTTTAAGTGGTTAAATCGGATGAAATCTGACGGCACTTCGAGTTAGCTCGGTTTAGGCAGGAGTGTCGCATGTTAGGCGGCTTAACCCTGCTTATTTAAGCTAATCCGAGGTGGTTCCGCCACAGTTCCGCCCGGGTACTTGTGGTGGGTCACGTCGAGGGGCGCGGCCGCCTTTCTACGCGCCAGAACCGCGGCGCATTTATGGCAAGATTGGCGGGAAGCCCACGAGATCCGCGCCCTCGTCTGCCGGTCTGCGCCCGAGGCGGACCCTTGTCTTGTGGGCCCAGATGAGTCCGACCCCCTACGCCCGGGGTTGGGCGCTCCCGACCCTGGGACCGTGGGTCGGGCGAGGTGGAGTTTCGCCATCGAGGGGTCGGGCGTGTCCGACCCCGGGGCCCTGGGTCGGGCGAGATGGAGTGGGATGCTCCTTGCCCATGCCGAGTCGTCGGTGATCATCATTACCGCAGGTGGGCCTGGGCCTTCATGATTGTTGTCTTAAGGGGCATAAGGAGGTCGTTAATATTTCCCCCCAACAGAAGTAGTCAACCAACCAAGGCAACATAGCCAAGGACAGAGCAAACGCAAGGTCCCAATACGACATAAAGACGTCGGAGATGCCAGCTGCACCAACTCTGCAAAAAGTCCTCGCCATGGTAGGAAAAATCACGAAGTATCAAATTCCAGTGATCTACGAGAAGTAATCAATAGTCGTCGTGAACGCGAACGCGAAGTCGATAACTATAACCATTTTCCTGCTTTCACAACGCGGGTAATGAGGACAAGATTACCCGAAAAATTCAAACCAACAGGAATCACTAAGTATGACGGCAAGCAGGACCCAATTCAATGGCTCTGGTGCTACTCGCTAGCAATTCAAGCAGCTGGAGGCAACGACAACACAAAGGTCATCCATTTTCTCATATGCATGGAACCCGCACCTCTAACATGGCTTGAATCACTCAAACCTAGAACAATTGACTCTTGGGAAGATTGGACAAAAGCTTTCACCAACAACTACGCGGGCTCCATGACCCGACCAGGAAACAAGATCGACCTAAGTCAAGTAAAACAAAACGAAGGTGAAACACTGCACGACTACCTACATCGATTCTTCGAAAAGAAAGCTACTATAGTTGACATTTCAGAAACAGACGTCATCGAGTGCTTTCAAAATGACCTCTATGATCGTCGAACATACCAAGACTTTGGTAGACGACGACTAGTCACCGTCAAAGACCTCAAAGTCAAGGTACAACAATGGGCAAACAAAGAAGATAAAGAGCGTGAGCGATTTGGCTCCCATCGCAACCATGGGCGCGACAATAACAGTCACGAATAAGACAGGAACTGAAATACCGATACTCGAAATAACTACTCGAGTAACCAAAACCGCAAACACAAACCTGACAACACCGTTGCTTCCATGACCAACTCAGGAAAGAAAGGATCCCGCAAACGCGATGAAGGACCAACCTTCACCGAACTACTCAAGAAACAATGCCCATGGCACCCAAACAGCAAACATTCAGCGATAGATTACTACAGCATGCGCCGAGTAATGCAAGATTTACCCGCACCGCCACCTCCCGAAGAATATAATCAGAAAAAGGATAAGGGAAAAAACAAAGTCAATAAGGATGAAGAAGGTGAGGGAGACTTCCAGACCGCCTCCAAAACAGTCAACGTAATTTTTGGCGGAATCCCGGGTACCGCATCCAAACGATCCAGCAAACTGGTACTCAGAGAAATTATGACCATCGAACCAGCAGATCCAACACCACTAAAATGGTCTGAGGTACCCATAACCTTCAGCAGAAGGGACCAATGGACAAGTTTCTTAGAACCAGGCTGATTCCCCCTAGTACTCGACCCTGTTGTCACAGGCTCAAGATTGACCAAAGTACTCATCGATGGTGGAAGCGGACTCAACGTCATCTTCGTCAAAACACTAAGAAAAATGTGTCTTGACATCACAGACATGCTCACTCCAACAGACTCACCCTTTTATGGGATTGTACCAGGAAATGCAGCCATACCACTAGGCCAAGTCATCCTACCAGTAACTTTCAGCACTAAGGAACATTACCGAACCGAGTACATCAAATTTGAAGTCGCCAACTTCGAAACCTCTTACCATGCCATACTCGGGAGACCAGCTCTGGCTAAGTTTATGGCTATACGACATTACGTCTACTTGGTACTCAAGATGTCAGGACCTAAGGGAGAATTAATGCTACGAGGAGACCTAAGGCGATCTTACGAATGCAACATCGAAGCCGTGGAGATTGCAGCAACTTCTCAAGCACCTAGCCCCATGCAACAAGTTTTCTCAGCTTCAAAGAAACTTCATCCGACAGAACTCGAAATCCCAGAAAACAAATTGGGGCCAACAAAAGTGAAGCCAGCAAGTAAGAAAGATTTCAAAACAGTTGATCTCCAGACCGGCGATCCTTCTAAGACAGCTATGATTGGAATAGGGTTGGATCCCAAATAGGAAACCGCGCTCATCAGTTTTCTTCGGCCTAACCATGATATCTTCGCCTAGAAGCCAGCTGACATGCCTGGAGTGCCCAAGGAACTGATTAAGCATTCCCTAAATGTTGATCTCAAAGCTACCCCAAAATGACAACGCCTACGGAGGTTCGCCCAAGACAGAAGAGGAGCAATTAAAAAAGAGCTAGCCAAACTACTTGCAGCAGGGTTCATCAAAGAAGTTTTTCACCCTGATTGGTTAGCCAACCGTTTACTCGTCTGCAAGAAAAATAATGAATGGAGAATGTGCGTCAACTACACGGATCTCAACAAACATTGTCCAAAGGACCCTTTTGGACTACCACGGATCGACCAAGTAGTCGATTCTACTGCCGGGTGCAATTTACTCTGCTTTCTCGACTGCTACTTAGGTTACCACCAAATAAGCCTCAAAGAAGAAGATCAAGCCAAAATAGCCTTCATCACTCTGTTTGGGGCTTTTTGCTACAAAACAATGTCATTTGGGTTAAACAATGCGGGCGCAACTTATCAGCGCGCTATACAAATGTGCTTCAACAAGCAATTACACCGCAACATAGAAGCTTACATGGACGACGTAGTCGTCAAAACAAGAAACCAGGAAGATCTAATCATCGATTTGGAGGAAACTTTTTCAAGTCTGCGAACCTTCTGTTGGAAACTTAACCCCACCAAATGCATTTTCGGTGTACCTTCCGGTAAACTACTCAGGTCCATCATTAGCCACCGCGGCATTGAGGCTAACCCGGAGAAAATATCTGCCATCACAAATATGCAAGCACCAGCTGGCATCAAGGATGTGTACAAACTCCCAGGTTGCATGGCAGCCCTCAATCAATTCATCTCGAGACTTGGAGAACGAGGACTACCCTTCTTCAAGCTTCTCAAACGTCAAGACAAGTTTCAAAGGACAGAAGAGGCAGACAAAACTCAAGAATTTGCTGTCAAAACCACCAATCCTCACCACTCCATCCCCAAATAAAGACTTGCTCCTATACATACCTGCAACCACTCACGTCTTCAGCACCGCAGTAGTAGTCGAACGGCCTGAACCAGGCCACGTTTATAAAGTCCAGAGACCTATTTACTTCATCAGTGAAGTACTCTCAGATTCTAAAACTTGGTACCCACCAATACAAAAGCCGTTCTACTCAATTCTGCTCACCTCACGGAAGCTATGACATTACTTTCAAGAACACAGCATATCAGTCATCACCGACTTCCCGCTCGGCAAAATCCTTCACAATAGGGATGCCACGGGTAGAATTTCCAAATGGGCCGTAGATCTCGAAGCTCTATCTTTAGAATACAAACCAAGAACAGCTATCAAATCTCAAGAATTGCTCGACTTCAGGGCTGAATGGACGGAAAATCAAGTACCAACGCCAATCGAGAGGCCAGAGCACTAGGTTATGTACTTCGACGGTTCCCTCAAGCTCGAAGGAGCCGGCGTCGGAGTACTCCTGATTTCCCCAAAAGGAGAACAACTCAAATATGTCCTTCAAATTTTTTGGGAAGTCTAAAACAACGAAGCCGAGTACGAAGCGCTGCTACACGGTCTTCGTCTCGCAATCTCCCTCGAAATCACACGACTACTAGTATATGGCGACTCGCTAGTCGTCATTAACCAAGTCAATGACGAGTGGGATCAAAACAAGGGAAACATGGACGCTTACTGCAAAGAAGTCTGCAAGTTAGAAAACAAGTTCTCAGGCTTTGAATTTCATCATGTTATCCGCGACAACAACGTAGCCACTGACGTATTATCAAAAATGGGCTCAACTCATGCAGAAGTTCCAGCAGGAATTTTTGTACACGAGCTCCATAAACCATCCATACCAGAACAAGTCACACCACCAGTCATCAAACATACCAAAACCAATCGGGAGATCATGATGATAGAAGTCGACTGGAGATCATATTTTGTCAACTACATCAAAGATCATAAGTTACCATCTGACAAAAATCAAGCTGAGCTAATTTCCCGACGAGGAAAAAACTATGTTCTAGTCGGGGACAAGCTCTACAGAAAAAGTGCATCATCAGGGGTACTCAAGAAATGCGTTACCCGAGAGGAGGGCTAAGAAATCTTAGAAGAAATACACAAAGGGATCTGTGGTAACCACGCCTCTTCACGAATAATCGTAGGCAAAGCTTTCAGAGCAGGCTTCTACTGGCCCATGGCATTGGCCGATGCAAAACAATTGGTCCGTAAATGCCAAGGCTGTCAATTCTTCACTAAGCAACAACATGTACTTGACCACAAACTCATCACAATCCCTCCAACATGTCCTTTTGCTTGCTGGGGGCTAGATATGATAGGACCACTACCAACTGCGCCAGGAGGTTTCAATCGAGTACTCGTAGCCATCGACAAATTCACCAAATGGATCGAAGTCAAACCCGTCACTTGCCCCAAGGAAAATCGAGTCCTCGACTTCCTTGACGAAATTGTACATCGCTATGGTTTCCCAAACAGGATAATCACCGACCTGGGATCCAATTTCAACAACCGCGATTTCTAGGAATATTGCGAGAATAGTGGAATTGACGTACGATACGTCTCGGTCGCTCACCCAAGGGCTAATGGACAAGTCGAGCGTGCCAACGACATGATACTCGAAGCACTCAAGAAAAGGCTACACGACATCGGCAACACAAGAGGAGGCAAATGGCTCAAAGAACTACCTAATGTCCTACGGGGACTACGAACCCAACCATGCAAGTCTACCGGGTTCTCCCCCTATTTCCTTGTATATGGGTCAGAGGCTATCCTCCTCGCAGATGTCATGTGGCAATCTCCTGTAGTCGAACAATATGATGAAGGAATAGTACAAGAAACAAGACGCCTGGATTTGGATAGTCTGAAAGAAACAAGATGCGCAGCCCTAATTCAATCAGCCAGATACCTCAACGGGTTAAGATGCTATCATGACCGCAATATTAAAGAGCGATCCTTCAACTTAGGCGACATGGTCCTCAAATGAATCCAGGACACATCAGGGTTGTACAAGCTCATCTCGCCATGGGAAGGTCCCTACATCGTATCCAAGGTCATAGGACCCGGATCATATAGACTACAAGAACTCTCAGGCGAACAAATACAAAATTCCTAGAATATAGAACATCTTTGTCGCTACTACCCGTAGTAGACCACAGAGCATGTACTCGGGCCTTCGCCCCAAATTTTTCAAACAAAACCCTATTCTCAGCCAGTCAGGGCCCGATGAGCTCCAGCGCTTCAACTTGCTACTCGAGCTCTCCAACAGCGAGCCCTACGACTTGATCTCATCAAGCCTCCGATTCATCAACAAACCGCAGAAAGTACCCACAGGCACTAAAGCTCTAGTACAAGTTCCCAACTTTAGGAGACAAGCAGTTTCTAGTTACTCTTTACTCAAGCAAGACCGACACAATGATCAAGTAAACTCAAGATTGCTTTAAACGGGATAATTTCTGAAGTTACATGCGATTACTCATAACAGAGTAAGGGTATTCAAAATACAATATAACAGCACAACAAAGACTACAAGCAACTACCTACTAGTAGTCTGCACATAAGCCTCAGGCTGTTACTATATCAGAAGGATACACAGGCCTGACGACTACTAAAACAACAAGGTGTATGCAGCATCAAAAGGCAGGGCCCGCACGCAAGGAAGCTGCACAGTGCGTAGCCATATCCAGGTCCTCCTCCCAAACAACACCAGGAACTCCTTCACCGCCGCTACCTCGACAGCAGTAATGATGAATCCTCGATGCAGCATAAAGGAGAAAAACAACCAAGACTGCTCCCTTGCTAGCTTCGGCACGCCATCCCACACTGCATGCCACACCTCCACCTCTGATCAGAGAGCTGGATAAAGACCGTGGCACTCATCACCCATCACTCGCGAGTTCCAGCATGGACTTAGCTGGATCATGAGCTGCAAGATGAGGCACGCGACAAACCCTCCTACAAGGATTCTTCTAGCATCACGGCTATCCCTACGAGCGCAAGAGTATGTGGAGGGAAGGTGGCTCTAATCTACGAGGAATCTTCTAGCACCGGGATACTCTTTGAAAACCTTCTACAATCGAATAACAGCAATCTAAAGCAATCCATTGCTACCACGGAGAAGCACGACCTTGGACGACCCTCCCAGTGGTCTATTTATAGCCAAGTGCCACAACCACTACCTACTCAGAAGTCACTGCCTGCTCGTGATGACAAGCCTTAAAGCATTGACGAGTCAGCCAGACGCTTTCTGACCCCACTCACGTGAAGGCATTCAACTGCAAAAAAAAAGTGTATAGTTCGCCCGTGCACCTCTCTTAAAAAGTGCAGAGAAGGACATAGTACTTTCAACAGGAACGGCAATAATTGACATCTGTGGCAAATAATACGACTACTTGACTAAACTCGGACTTGCTCCCTCAGACTACAAAGATTAGCCAAGACAAGATCATTCATCAGACTTCAAATAAAACTCATAAATTGTCTCGAGTACTCCAACAAAGTACTCGGCAAGTGATAACTCGAGAGCTACACAAGACTAAGGCTCTTCCAAGGATACAAATTCAGACATCTTCGAAGCGATCGGCTCAGCCTCCTCCAGATACTGCACATAAGCATCCTCCGTGCAGTTCTGAGCAACACCATCACCAGCTGCCGTCAAATCTACTCTCGGGTAATATGACTTGACCACCGCAAGGACTTGTTTGCAAACAGCCTTGCAGAGGCTAGCAACCTTACCCGGAGCAGTCTTCAGCCGCTCGACTAGTGAGCAAGGCCCAGCATCATCTTCCAGCAGAGCGATAGCATTAATTACATCATGTGCAGCACTAGTCAATTCTTGGAGCTCGCCTTGAAGCTTTCCTATGGTCCTACCATGGTCTCTACAGGCCACCATGGCCATAGAGAGCATAACTCCATTTTGATTTTTTCTATCCCTCTGATACTCACATGCAGCCTGAGCCTCAGCCAACAATGCCCGGAGATGGTCAACCTCATCAGCTACCCGGTCATGAGCATTCCTCCAGTCAAGAAGCTGGCTACTCACAGCAGCCTCTTTCCTCTTGAGCTCTGTGCCAAAATACCACAGATCAGAACCAACGACTATAGTCAAAAATACTCAAAGATCACGAGTACTTACCTTGATACTTCCTGTTCAAGGATTTATAGCGATTCTCCAATTTCTCTTGCAAGACTTCATGGTCCCTCCGCTCTACGGCAAAAGACTTTGCAGCCTCCTCATGAACTTTCAAGGACTCTGTAAGACGGCTACATTCTTGCTTCAGTTGTGCCACTCATTGCACAGTGTCATTTCGCTCCTGGAGGGCCTGAGCATTCCTTTGGGCTCTATCATATAGGTCCTGCAAGCAACTCAAAAGCAAGACATCAAGATTTGTCAAAATACGATAAGATCACACACCTAAAAGCTCTGGATAGCTCTTCGAAACTCGGACTCTGACGGTAGCTCAAGCACTAGACCCTCGGCATTCTTAGCAATCTGAGGCTCCAGACCTCCACCCAAAACAGCCCTTGAAAAAAGAAAATTCATAAGTCGTTACAAGATACAATACATCAACTTCAAAAAAGAACCCATACTCCGAACCACATACCCGGTACGCCAACCTCACCCAATCTAGTCGTATCAACTAAAGCCAAGGTGCCACCGACAGTCATTGAGGACGGCACACCCCCAGAACTCGAAGGGACCGCAAGAATCTCCACTGAGCGGATAACTTCTTGAAGCATGGAGATAGTGGCACCAAGACGATTTGTGTCAACCTCGGGTGCGTCATCCATCATCAAATCAACCAAGGGACCAGAAAGTGTAGTCGGAACACCAGACTCCATTTCTGCATCCACAGGAATGATATCCTCAGCATCCCTGGATCAAAACAGGAGGTCATTACCCATTCTTTGGAAGTTCAAAAATACAATACAAAGAAAGATCTACACAAAACTCACCAAGATGATCGTGGCGGCAATCGCACACGTTTTTTCCTAGTGACTGTCGGTTGAGTACTCGACACCACAGGATCAGTCGGAGGAACAATATCCTCACCAAGTCCTAAAAAGAAAATCAAGGATGAGACTACAAAACTTTAGACTACCAAATAATCAGAAAACTCACCACTGGCGATAACATTGGATAACGAAGCACCATCAGCAACCACCGGTGTCTTCGCGACATCAGTCACCTCAGAAGCACCTCTGGCTGCCAACTCGGGACCTGCCGGCGCCAAGGCTACTAACTCGAGACCTGCCGGTGCCAGAGCTGCCAACTCGGGACCTGCCGGCGCCAAAGCTGCAAACTCGGAGGCTACTATCCCCAAGTTTACAAGAGGCACCCCCATCGGCAACTCTTCAATAGCTGCGACACTGACAACAACATCCTTGGCAATAGCGACTACCTCACTAGAAGTAGCCTCGTCGCCGCCCGGAGTCGAGTCGTCGGCCTTCTAAATCGGCTAAAATCATCAGCATTCAAGACAATTTTTCAAAAAAAAATTACCAAATACGACTACATACCTTGGTACTCTGCGACCCCTCGGGGGTCAAACTCGACGACGAAATAGGCTGCACACCAGCTTTCTTTCGAACTACTCACCGTTTCTTAGCAAGAGGAGAAGGTTCATCATCAGTGTCAGCCACGACTACCTCCCCACCATCAGACTGCGACAAGTAGCCGAAGAGAACCCGGGACTGCAAACAAATAGTTACTCGAAAGTATTGCCACGTCTCGAAATACACAAGTCAAGCAAAAGAACATACCTCTGTTGGCCCATACCAACTGTCAAATTGACGAAGAACTCTCGGAATCACCAGTACCTCCTGATAGTTCCTGAAAAACTTCCCCAGCAACGCCTCCACATCATCATCAGATATATCATCAGGAGACATCTGCGACGGGTCATCAAAACCCGAGTACTCCGAGCCTAAGTGTGAACCCTCCGCTGCAAAGGCTGAACCCTCCGCTTGAGAAAACTGGCGGCCACATTGATGCCAGTCAAGCCCAACGACTTCAACTCAGCAATTTGAGACAGCAAGTCAACAATTTCAGGAGTATCCTCAGGCTCGCTCACCCAATTATCCGTGAGCTTGGGAGCGTGCCCAGTGACCACTGGTAGAACAGGATCATGATTCCCAACGTAAAACCATCTTTTTTTCTAGTCGCCATGAGAATTAGGCAAGTCATACTCGAGATAAGCACTCGAGTTCCTTAGCTGAAATTCAGCCCCTCCGAAAACCTCTGTTCTAGTCGTACTAGGTTGCGGCTTACAGCAAAACAACTTTCTAAAAAGTTCAAGACAAGGAGGGACACCCAGGTATACTTCACACAAGTGTACGAAGATAACCATATCGAGCACGCCATTGGGGTTCAGGTGAACTAACTGAAATTGTAGTACTTGAGAATACCTCTGAAGAAGTCGAAAGTGGGCACTGCCAGTCCTCTCTCGACGAAGTGTGCAAGCATGATAGTCTCCTTCGGGTGCTCCTAAAATTGCCATGCATTGCCAAAAGCAAGCCTCCACTCGAGTTGAAGCTTCGACTGAAGAAGCTTAGCATCAACCAAAGCCTGAACCGCCGGTTCCTTCATCACAGAGTGCTACTAGGTGATCCCAGTTGGCGACGGCGCAGTCTGATTTGTCGGACCACACTTCGGTGCTGGCAGTGCAAGCTCTTTCCCCTTTTTGGATTTAGAACTCACTTTACCGGCACCCGCAGCTTGACCCTAGGTTTTCTCCGGTTTCTTCCCCATCTTCTTGACACGCATCAATCAACCTAGGGAAAGGGGAAGAAAAGAAGGATCGGCGGTAGATCTCACTCAAGGGCAAGGAGAAAGCAGCAATGGCGGCGGCGGCACAAGAAAGGGCGACAGCTCAAAGATCAACAGGAAAGAGGCACATGAAATAGATTTGCTAAAAAAGAATGTAACACTAAACACCAGTGGGCCCGCCATGTTACATCTCCATTACCTCCGTATTCCAAGCGTCAATTAAGCAATGGTCAGATATAAATCAGATTTATCACCATAATACCCAACGGATACTCAAATCAAGAGGTTTGACCACTTCATCGACCACGAATAATTGCCTAAGTGCTCGGGGGCTGCAGATACTGTACCCGTTGGACAAAGTTTTCTTTTTTCTGAAGACTACTAAAGCCAAAAACTGAACACGGGATTGACCCTCAGCGTGATTCTTCGATTCAACCTAAGGCTCAGGGGCTACTCCATAGGGAGTGCGATTGTCATCGCACTGCCATATAATATCTCCAAGGCAAAAGTAACTCAAAGCAGAGACAGAGTACCTTCCAGCCACGCGACAGTACTCGAGTACTCGAAGACATCACAACCACCTAGTAAGCACTGGGATTTACTCGGATAACGACTTCTGAGTACTCGGAACTGTTCCACTCGACTACAAAGTACTCAGGGGCTTATCGGGTATACATCCCAGGCCCACGGGTAGGCCCTGTATGGCCCATTTAGGGGTGTACTCGGACGTGATCAAAGGCTTGGGGACTAAGCGGCAGAGGAGCATGGCCTACTTGGACTCCTGGAGACTAGTCGGTGTACATAATGAAACTACTCTGTCTAGACCAAGTAGGACTCTGTAACCGTACTCGACTAGGTTTCTACCCTGTAACCCTACTCCCCCGATCATATAAGGGCGGACGGGGACCCCCTCCAGACAACTCATCTAAGTTCAATACAATCAACACACAGGACGTAGGGTATTACGCGATCTAGCGGCCCGAACCTATCTAAATCGAGTTCCTTGCGTCACCATCAACTCCTTGATTCTCGACGACACCCACCGCACAAAATATTACCTAGGGTATCCCTAGGCGGGTTGCCGGTCTAAAACACCGACACTGGGATAAAAAGGGGTCTTTTATCTCGGTTGGTGTTTCCAACGAGGATAAAAGGGTCCCCACGAGTTAATACAAAAGAATTGTATCCCCTGTATAGTCAGATGTGAAAATCACGTGACTTATGACTTGCGACGTGCGCGTGGGGGGCCCTCTCTGAGATACCCCGGGATTTTTTTTGCAGCGCCTGGCGTGGCGATCCTTTTTATCCCAGTTATTACCAACCGGGATAAAAGGAGGTCTTTAGTCCCGGTTAAGTGACCCGGGACAAAAGATCCTCCTTTTGTCTCGATTAGTTTATCCCGGATGGATTTTCGAGAGATTAGCACCCTACCAACCGGGACTAATACCGAGTTCTCTACCGTGTCTTGAGCGGTTGAGCCCTTGTTATCTTTCATTATCTCGTTCAATTCCCATCTAGTATCTTTTTGTCATATCTAGCTCCAAGGGTTACTGTTCCTTTTGTTGTCGTCGAACTCTTTATCATAGTCTTCAAAATTGTCATAATATAGTGTGTTTAGTCTCTTTCCCATTGTATAGTCGAGACTAACTCAGTTGTTCAACAGTTTAGTTAAAAACAAAAATAAATATTTTCTTTTAGAAATCAAAACAAATATTTTGATCATTTGGTTCCGGCTTGCACTTTTTAATTGTCATCTCGATTAATTAACTTTTCTAAAATAAATCTTTCAAAAATTAATAAACCGAACCATAATAAAAATTTATCTTAATTTAATTATACAACCAGCAACACTTGCCTCAATAACGGCCCATAAAAAGCATCTACAAGATGCAACTGGGCCAGGGACGGGCGATCAGCTTCCTTCTTCTGTACGGAAGCGCCGCTCCCCGGACTCACGCTTCCCGCCTATTTCCATTCCCCTCCTCCCCCTCCCCTCTCTCTCCCCCTCGCCGCCGCGAGCTGCTCGCGAAATCAACTAGCCCTAACCTTCCAGAGCCCTCTCCATGGAATCCTCCCCGTCCTCCTCCGGCTGGCCTCCCTCGCATCCGCAGGGAGCGCGGGCACCCCTGCTCATGCGCCGGAATCCCACTCCCAGGGCCGACCTCTCCATGGACGATAACACGGTCAAGCTCCTCCGCGCGGCGTACGCAGGCGACGTCCCGAAATTCAAGAGTGAGTCCTCGCGAGCTGAGGCCCGCTATTTCGGTTTCGTGCTCTGATCCTGGATCTGGGAGACCTGATTCTGATTTTGGCTTTGCGCGGCGGGTGTTGGGGTACCGGTTTTGGGGGGCGACTGATTCGTGCAGAACTGGCAAAGCGGCTAGAGAAGGCGGGGAAGAGCATGGCGGAGGTGGTGGTGGGGATGGAGGCCCCGTGGGATCGAGGTTATGGGCCATTGCACTATGCAGCGGTGGCGTGGAAGGTGGAGATGTGCAAGTTCCTGATCAAGGATCTTAAGTTCGACGTCGACACGACTGAGGCCCTAGGTAACATTTTGCTTCTACCCTGCAGTTTGGTTGGTGCGTTTCCTTGCACCATGGCGCATATTGTGTTGCAAAAGTGGGTTGTGCGTTGGGAGGGATGGGTTGGGCCGTGTAGCCTTTGCTCTGATTCGTGCGTGGAACGGAAGGTATTTTGGATTTCTCGGGGAGAACTGTTGGGGGATGGTTATGGTTGTGACTGGGTGACACACAGTATTTGTGATTTTGCAAGCGACGGTGCTTGTGAAGGAAGGCTTATTTTTGTCAAAGGCTGGAGCTAACCGATGGCTCTCAATTTCCATCAAAATATATGGGGGGACGATGTGCTATCATTATCTCCTTTAGCGTTGGTGCCAAAGGGACCCAACTATTTTGTTTTTCCTTTGGAGCAGAGCAGGAACTTAATTGATGCGTGGTAGCTCCTAATGGCTTCTCATAACATTTGTCTACTTAAGGGAAATTATCCAAAGAGTTTGTTTCTGTGGAAATGAATGACGAGTCGTGGAAATTTGCAATATAGCATTCACACTATAAAGGGATTGTGGATGATGGATCTTGCCCTTCATTTTGAATCTTGTGCCATGATTCGCCTGTACAACTGTTTGGCAATGAATTTAGAATACTAAGCTCTTGACTAAATAATTCTTTGTTCAGAGGCAAGAAAACCTGATCATTCTGATGAACTCTTACCATTTCTTATGCTGCTGCCAGGTGTGACACCTCTAATGCTTGCAATACAATATAGGGGCTTAGCCGTTGCAAGGCTTCTTCTTGTTCATGGTGCTGATCCAAACAAAGCAGCCAGTAATGGGGTTACTCCTCTCCATATGGCAGCATGTCTAGGTTCTCTCCATCCTTCCGTATGAGTGTTTTAGATTATAGTTAGCCAGTTCTTTGAGATTTATTTTAGGCTTATCATGACCAAATTTTTTGCAATATCCATCCTGCGATAAATTTCAACTTATGTTTATTACTTTTGAGTGGTTGCACTTTGTAGTGATCTACTGTCTAGAGTTGATAGCAGGAATTATTTAAAGGTCAGTTTTGGGGCTTATATAATTAGTCAATAAGAACAATTTCCACACGGTGGGTTCATCATTCAGTTACATTTGGTGAATTTGAGCTCAACTCAGAACTACGCTATGCCTAACCAAAAGAAAAAAATGGCAAGAGTGACAAAACCGTTTTCAGTTGCTTGAAAACACGCATTAACTGAACTAGACACTTGGCATCATAGGTGCAATCATGTAGACACAGATAATGAGATAAAAAAAATCTGGATTTCACTAATAAAGGGCATTCTTTGGGTGGACAACAATTTTTTTTTATCTTGCTAGTTAATTCTGCATTGCCTGACTTAAAATTTGGTCTTTTTAGGTAATGGAAAGAGTGTTCGGGCTTTTTGCATCCTCTGATGCATTACAATTAGTTATTACAGAATTTCATCAAGATATCAGAGAATGTCTTTCCTTTGATCTTCCTTTTGTGGCATCTTCCAGAACCACAACCAATATATGCCCCTTTGGCCCTTCAAATTGCCTGCATAAAATAAAATTGGCCTTGACCATGTTTTTCCCATCTCAACTATTAAGATGAAACACACTTTATTTACCCAGTTTGGTTACTGCTTCTTCAAAACATGTTTGCAATTCTTAACTTAGTTATTTTAACTTAATCTCTTGGCCACGAGCTGGCATTTTATTTATGAAACACATATTTCATTTAGTACTTGAAAATTAATGTAATGTGAGTATTTTAATTTCCTTGTGTTTAATCCAGATACATGTGAAGGAGCAGATTTATTATTGTCCAATGGAGCATATGTTGACCCTATGTGGGAAGAAAAAACTCCACTGTACCTTGCTTGTCAGTGTGGAAATGATAGAATGATGGAACTATTATTGCAGCATCAGGCAGATGTAAACATTTCTTTCTTTCCAGCTTCATTTTCCTCTTCTTACCAATATATGATGTATTGAGGTGCTGTAATGTATGCATGTTAAATGAATAAAGAAATAGCATCTGGACAATTTTGTTTGGGCATATAAATGATCATGTTTTTCTTTTATTGTATTTCTAACACTCCAGTTCTATTTCCTTGATCTGGAGGTGTATTTTCCATTTCTATTTTTACATGCTTGACCAGGCTGAGCTAGGACTCGTATTTTATTGTCCAGCTCAATTCCACTGGTCTTTTAACTTATTTTGTTCAATCGTCCCTTGTTTTATATGTATTTCATCTTAATGCATGTCTACCAGATGATAGCACGTGGTAAAACCATAATTCTATCTCATGTTAATCTAATGGTTATCTGAATATCAAATTTTGTTAGGGTACTTTTTTCCTACATTTCTGTAGTACAGTTTTGCATTGTTATATAATTAGGAGACAATATAGAAAAAACATTATCTAGCTAATGCTAAGCTTCAATTATAATGTTTATTAGTTTTTTTGAGGTTTTGTGAAAACAGCTCAAAGTGTTTTTTATGTAATTTGAGTTTTAGCAAAATTATTTTTTGTTATCTTGGCTTTCTATACCTAAACCAAACAAAAAGGTACTCCCTCCATTGCAAAATGTAAGATGTTTTGCTTTTGCCCTAAGTCAAAATTTTCTGACTCTGAGCAATTAAGTTTATAGAAAAGTGCACCAACATCTAGAGAATCAAATTAGTTTCATTAAATCTACGATGAAATATGTCTTGATAGTGCATTCATTTGGTATTGTAGATGTTAATATATTTTTAATTTAAGATGCATTGGAGAAGTTTGACTTGACAAAACTAAAACACCTTACATTTTTTAATGGAGGTAGTATCCTCTAAATCCAGTTTATGAAAACAAGTGGTTTTGATAAACTAATGTCTAAATGAGGTAGTATCCTCTAAATCCAGTTTATAAAAACAAGTGGTTTTGATAAACCAGTCATAGTCAAACCATATTATAGTTCATCCTACTTCTCATGTGTGATGAAGCTTGTTTCTTGTCCCGGTTTACCATTGCCTTGTCAATTTGTCATGCAAATGTTTACATGTCCATGGATACTGGGTAGTTAGTACACGAGCATACTCAAATGTTAGGCTGTTAGCATGTAGCATAGATTGTAATGGGTAACATAGTAAAACCATACTAACCTAATTTTGTAGCTGGGCCGTTTCAGTGTTTATTTGATTTAGGGGTTATATTGATGAAAGCAAGATTTCACCTAAACACTGATGCCTTACACCGTTATGTTCAATGATATGTTCAGAAAACAATACAAGTGTTAGGGTATTGTGATTTTGCTTGCATGTTCTTTTTATCTGAATAAAGTGGTTAAATCAAAGATTCTATTTCAGCTAACATTTTTCTTGATATTCCCATAAATTCATATTGCACTGATATAAAAAAAATTTCTCCAGTACCTTTTCCATATTTTTTGTAATTAACGTATTCTTCCTCTTTTCCTTACAGCCTAATGCAGTAGTTCTTTTAGTGTATACACCACTAAAAGCAGCAACATATGCTCATTCATTGAAAGCTGTGGAGCTACTTATTAAGGTACAATAATTCCAAGGAAACTGTTCGGGTTTAGTTTTATTTTTCCTAGGATGAGCACACTGCACAGGTTGAAGTTTGTTTGATCAATCTATAGTACATATTCCATGTTGCAGGCTGGTGCTGATGTCAATGCTGGTCAACCTGTAACTCCGCTGATGGTAGCGGCACTTGCTGGCTATACTGAGTGCATCAAGTGTTTGTTGAAAGCTGGTGCTGATGCCAATATACCTGATGATGTGAGTTTTATCCTACTATTGAGCTTCTACTATTATATTGCAAAATAATCTTCTAAAAAGATTATGAAATGAATGGTTTGCAGTAATATTCTATGATCCTGTCATACTCCTAACTAGAACATTTTATTCGAGGCCCGCTTAATAACAAGCTTCATAGGTTAGAAGATGGAATACAGCACTTGTTCTGATAAAATAGTTGAACCTTATGCTCACGAGCTTAACTAATGTGAAATTAATCAGTTGTAATATTTGGCATTTGCTCATAACTGGTTACAGCTTAGCGTAAAATTCCGCATTTTGATGTCTAATGTTATCTCTCATCAGAAAATTGAAAAGAAATTATGTGTGTATTTGGTTTGAGGAATGTGGTGGCCGATGCATCTTCTCACTGCTCACTTTTTTTTGGTTTGCGGAGTGGAATGGGTTGATCCATCACCACCTCATCCCTCACAAGCACATGGTTAGCTTAATAATGAGCAATGTATTCATCCCACCAAAATTCATTGGGTGACTCCATGATGCGCAGCACCAGCACCATTCCATTCTGGACGAGATGATTCTTCAAACCAAACACCCTGTAAATGTCCTGCTGATACTGAAGTTGTCAGCACCTGTTCTTTCTTTAGACATGCCTAAAGATTAATGGGAATCATAATAGATATACCCTATACCCTGTTCAATAAGTGGAACTATGGTACACATAAGCCATCCTCTTTCTCGGTTGGGCAGGAAGGGCAACCATTTGTTCTTAAAGCCAGCATTCTTTAGTTCGGATCAAAGAATTGGTTAGAAAACAGGGAGAGAGCTCTCCGTGCCTTGTTACTTAAGATGTGATTGCAAATCAGGACCTTTTGTTTTGAGATTTTGAGAGGAGTTGTTTTTGTTTGGGGAGGATTGGTGTTAGTAGCCATTGGACCTCTCTGGTACAATCTGTTGTGGAGGCTTGAGAGATTGACTAGATTCCGTGATACCACTGCATAACCTGAACAATCACCTATAATTACTTGCAGAAAGGTACACTGCCGGTAGAAATTGCTGCAATCCAAGGATGGCAGGAATGTGTTGAGATTCTTTTCCCTGTCACGGCACCTTTGACTAGAGTTGCAGACTGGAGCATTGATGGAATAACTCAACATGCAAAAATTATAAGATCAAAGGCACAAGTATGGATAAAACGTGCAGATTTCTAAAATTTATTTCATATCCCTTGTAAAATGGTTTTTCCATCATAGACTTTGCATTCTAATATTTTATCTGACTTTCAGTTGTCTATGTTGTTTAGGGTTATCTGCTCCAGGAGGATGGTAAACCTGATTTTGAGGCAGATGGTGATGCCGCATTATATGAAAGGGATTATGCTCATGCGTTAACTCTCTACACTAAGGTTAAATTCTTTAATTATACATGTCATTAAATTTAAGTTATACTTTTCCAATGCATCTTCTGACTTATCTAGTCATTGTCTTTTATTTTGATGTGCACCAATGTTGAAATTTCAAGAACACAACTTTGGTCATATATCCTCCAGAACTGGGTGGTTTTGTTATTGAACGTATATTTATCACTTTTCAATAGATGCCTTCCAATTAGTTTTTTCATAAGAATCCTATTAATATGTGTTTGAATGTTTCTTAAAGATAAAAAATGAAGTATATGTTTATTAGTAGTTCCACTTATGGATTAACTTGATCTTTTTTAATAAATAACATGCAGGCAGTGGAGGCTGACCCTGATAATTCAACCTTGTATGCGAAGATGAGCCTTTGCTCACTGCATGCAGGTGATAAAGGCAAGGCTCTGGATTATGCTGGTACCTATAAAGGTATGCGGCCGGACTTATCAAAGTCGTGCTCTGCACAAGGAGCGGCTCTGATACTGATGAAGGTAAGCTGCGCTAGGCTACCTAGTAGCAATGACATCTGATTTTCCAATTCTGCATCACATTACATTGTAATGTATTTGCACTTTTGTGTTTAGGAGTATGGCAGAGCATGCGAAGCACTCATGTCTGGTTTGCGCTTGGATTTTGAAAGCAAACCAACTGACATAGCATCTAGGTAACCTCTGCTGCATTTGGTTTAACCCTTTGGTTTGGAAATTTTGTATTCTTGATGCTAAGATTAGAGAGATGTCTCCTGAGAAAGTTTATAGGGTGGCATATCATTACTTATTACAAAATAATTCCTTGTACTCAACGCCAGTAACACCAACATATAAGTATAGTACTTCAACCCACATCGACAAATCTTGTGCTCCACAGAAACAAAATATAACTGACTTATGGCTCTGTTTCCTTAATTTGTTTCCTCATTTGGTTTGGAAAATTGGCTAAGCTTGTCCCAGTGAGCTTTATATTCACCTTTATGCTGGGCTGTCACTATATATCCTAATGTAACTTCTAACCATATTTGTAGTGGGGACCATCTGTGAAGAATTGTTGATACTGCAAAGGCAAGAATAATTGGACAGGTTATTGTTGTTACTACTGCACAGGCAAAGATATATACTGACAGGTCAAGAATCCTATGAAAGCTGGGATGCTCTCTCTTTTTTTTGGGACATGTCCAGGTTTTGTGAAGATAAACGATGTTGTGTGCTGTACTTATACTAGCTAAACTGTGAAACTGGACCAGATGGGTGTAAATATCAAACAATGCTGGAAGCCTAAACACCTTAACCAAGATGATAGTGATATTGAGGATTTTGATGCTGTAGAATTGCAGTAACAATGCTGCATATCCTCAAATCGCTTTAAACCTGTGTACTGAAGGCTGTTTGAACTGTGTTCAAAGTTGATGGCACAATCGATATATCGGAAGTATACTTCGTTGTTCTTACCACGTGAATGTTTGTTTTACTCCTATGGATAATACCAGAGTAACGTTCATCCTCGTAACCTTATCACACGCCTTAGGAGTTGCTGCGGCTTCTGGCCAGGCTACTCTCAAGTGCACGAGCAAATTCATGCCACCGGTCCGTGAATTTCCTCGGGTGGGTGCAAATTGTTTTAGTTTGTCGTTCTGAAACTAGGAAACCAAACATTCATGTGCATAAACTTCAGAAACCATTGCAATAGAGGTCTGAAAGAGGTTTTCATGTGATCGAAAGGCATCTTTTCAGTGATGATATATGGGGCATATGCATCAGTTGATGCTGATATATATGACGGACTTGTTTGATTTGAGCCTTAATCAACCTTGCCCAATTTTGGTCATCACAAGGAATTTTGGTAAGGCGACTATTTGGATTCTAACCATGCTAATACTGTAATACAGTCAGTGCTCCTCGACTATATCTATGACATGTGGGTTTCACATAGTATCTGATATCAATAACCTTTTTAAGTGTCAATTTTTTTAGGAAAAAATCTTCAAGTGTAGATATAACCACGAGATTCAAAGTTGGTGCAACCTTTCAAATGTGCTGCCACCTCATCATGACTAAAGCTAGCTGCCAGTTATTTGGTGGAGGCAGTTTATATAGCAAGCACATTGAGAATAGTGCCGCGCAGTGCTAAGCGGTAAACCTTGCACGGATAGTGTAGCCGAATCCCAAAATTCTAGCTCTTCTTTGAGAAGAAATCTTCCTTTGCATACGTAAGGAACTGGCTCTGTTTCAAAAAAAAAAGTACTAGCCCACACTGCCTAGCACCTAGGCATTTTTGCTCCTAGAGTGGTTTAGGACTCTATGTTCAAAACTATGATAAATTAGACGAGTAATATGAATAAATGTAATGGAACTTGTGGATGCGTGTAATGCCAAATTTCAAATTTGTTGTTGTATTATGACATATTCCTTTTCACCGCCTAGGGCGCCGTCTACACATGACGGCTAGGGCGCTACGCTCCTGGAGCAACTCCATAATCTCTGACACCAGGCTAAAACTACACATGGCCCAAGAGGTCATACTTCATCTAGACATTGTGCAAGAAAACAGAGAGCTATCGGCGGCTGAATTTGACCTCAGAGCAAAACTTAAGAAGCGCACCTTGGGATGGGCAACCATTGAGAGGGTGAGGAAAAAAGCAATGCTCCAGAATCACTAACACTAACATCCGCAAGGGCGACGCAAACACAAGATACTTTTATCTCAAGATTAATGGACGTAGGAGAAAAAACTTCATACAAAGACTACGGGGAGGTCAAGGATGGGCCATCTCTCATCAAGAAAAGAGGGAAATAATACAGAAACATTTCACCACCTCAATGGCCACCCCAGTTGCAAGAACAAGAGATCTAAATGGAGTGCCTCAACTTGCCAACGACGGACCTATCCTCCCTCGTTGTACCTTTCACAGAGGAGAAAATCCTCCGGGCCATCTCCCAGCTACCACATGATAAAGCGCCAAGTTCGGATGGATACACCGGCTTATTCTTCAAACACTGCTGGTCGGTTGTCAAAGAAGATCTCATTGTGGCTGTAAATGCTTTCCACAGCATCCGTTGCGCCGACCTCAACTTAATCAACTCAGCCAATATTGTTTTAGTGCCAAAAAAGGAAGGTGCAGAACATGTACAAGACTACCAGCCGAGAAGCCTCATACATGCCATAGCAAAAATCATAACCAAAATCCTCGACCTTCACTTAGCCCAACATATCCTGGATCTGATCCCGCATTGCCAGAGTGCATTCATAAAAGGAAGAAACATAAATGATAAGTTCCTCTACGTCCGCAATAGCCTAGCCCCACATATGCAGGATCTGATCTCGCATTGCCAGAGTGCATTCATAAAAGGAAGAATCATTCATAAACAGAAGAAGCATACACGATAACTTCCTCTACGTCCACAATATTGCCCATCGCTTCCACAGGAACAAAACACCAGCACTGCATATTTCGAAAGCTTTTCATTCGGTGCGATGGGACTACCTCCTCTCCCTAATGCAACACAGAGGCTTCCCGACACAGTGGACAAACTGGATTGCAGCGATTCTCGCGATGTCAACGCCAAAGATCCTGCTGAATGGCATACTGCTAGACTCCATGGCACATGGCCGTGGATTGCGCCAGGGTGACCCACTGTCACCCCTCCTTTTCGTTCTGGCAATCGACCTGCTTCAGAGGCTGTTGTCCCTGGCCATGGAAATGAAGCTACTCAGCAAGCTTAATGGGCGCGCAGCGAGATTTAGGGCCTCCCTATATGTAGATGATGTAGCCATCTTCATCAAGCCCACCATAAGGGACATGACCAACGTCACGACACTGCTGCGACATTTCGAAGAAGCGACTGGGCTTCAAACCAACCTAAAAAAACTACCATCGCACCAATCAACTGTCACAATATTGATCTGCAGGAGGTCCTGGCGGGCATAGCTGCAACAAGATCCGGCTTCCCAATGCGTTACCTTGGACTCTCGATCTCAACAAGGCGCCTGCGGAAGATCGACTTCCAGCCTCTGGTAGATAAAGCAGCCGGTAAACTATCAAACTGGAATGGCAGGAACCTCATGCAAGAAGGCAAAGTTAGCCTTGCTAAGTCTGTTCTCACTTCCCAGCCTGTTTACGTGCTCACGGCCCTAAAGGTCCACAAAGAAGTGATAGAGGAGATTGATAAGCTACACAAGAAATTCATATGGGCTGGAGACAAAGCGCTCACGGGTGGGAAGTGCAAAGTCGACTGGACTAAATCCTAGTTGCCAAAAGAGTACGGCGGGCTCGGCCTCTTAAATTAGGACAATTTCACGAGGGCACTACGCCTGCGATGGCTGTGGAATGAGTGGACACACTTGGAAAAGGCATGGGTTGGGATAGAGACCCCATGTGACGAAACAGACTACCTGCTTTTTGTCGCATGCACCACAATAACTCTAGGCAATGGCTTTAAGACAAGCTTCTAGCACGCAGGCTGGCTCGACGACCGCTGCCTAAAAGACATAGCGCCGAGTCTCTTCCACATCTCCAGAATCAAAGGTAGAAAATTGGTGGATGCGCTACACAACCGAAGCTGGATAAGGGACCTAAGAGCAAGCGCCGGCTGGACTACCACTCACCTAACTGAATTCGTCGAGCTATGGAACCAAGCTATGGAACCACATTCGAGGGGTAAATTTGGAGCCACACCAGGAGGACACAATCCAATGGAAACTCACTAGTAATGAAGAATACACTGCCTACAAAGCTCAAATTTCAGGATGCGTGAAGGACACAAATCTGTCCTCGATATGGCTCACTTGGGTACCTTCGAAGTGCAAATTTTTCGCCTGGCTAATCCTGCAAAACCTCGTCTGGTCCTCGACAGGCTGGCTAGCGTGGCCCGGCGTGGCTGGCCTCACAGTCCATCGTGCCCTCTTTGCAGGCAGACAACGGAGACGGCCCACCACTTACTAGCGACCTGCCGCTTCCCAAAAAGAATATGGACCCTGGTGGCCGATTGGTTGGCTATACCGGAATTAAAACCAACAGCATGGCCGCCGACCGCAACAGGCCTGGAATGGTGGTCACATATCACTTCAATGGCTGAATCCCTGTGCAAAGCAATAAGAAGCCTAACTCTGCTGATCATGTGAAAAAACTGGAAGGAAAGAAACTCGAGAGTCTTCAACCATCAGGAGTCCTCAACAATATCGGTGTTCGCAAAAATTAAGGATGAGGCTTCATCATGGTCCCTCCCTGGCGGGGGCTAAGAAATTGGCATCTATACTAGCGCGTGAATAACACTGTATCTTTTTTCCTTGACCGGCTAGCCGGCTTGTAAACTCTTTTGCTCTATTAATGAAATAGGCACAATCTCGTACCGAGTGGAAAGAAAAAATATTATTTAACAAGGAACAACTGTGACCGAGTGGAAAGAAAATGCAACCTCCGATGTGGCAACACGTAGGCGCTAGGGAACAGATCTATCCCTTCGCGGGCATGTTTTTTGGCCAACTGACACCATGTGTATGAAATGGAGGTGAAATGGTCTAGTAATCAGCTCACACACTCGAGCGTGGTCCACCTCATGCTTTTCTCGTGCTACCATCGGGATAGAGAAGATCCTTCGGCGATAACCATCGGTGGTGTATATTATAATAATGTAGGAAAACAATATAAAAGTGATAGCAAATCTAACACATTAAACTCGTGTGGGTCACCATTCTGGTTAATATGATTTTTAAGGACAATGAAACTCTCTTTTTTATGGACACAATCACGCAATTAAACTCTTTAGACAGATATACATTTCTCTATCGCACCAAAAAAAATAGAGAAAATTCCATATATGCTATTGGAAATTTAATTTATCCCTTTAGTGCCATCCAAATTTAGCACATCCCTTCGATGCCATTGGAAATTTAACTTGATCCCCTATGTACCGTGGCCATCATCTTTGCCAAAAAAAAAAGGGTTGTGACGCCATTAGACCTGATCATTTGATCATTTGTTGGGTTGGGCCAGATTTGGGTCGTGTCTTTTCAGATTTTAGGTCAAAAAAGTTAGCCCGCGCCCGATCCGTGCCGATCATCGGGTTGGATTTTTTGACCGCGCCCGACCTGTCACATGGCTGGGTCAGGTCGGGTTCGAATTTTTATGTCCATTTTTCAGGTTGGATCGGATTTTTTTCAAAAAAAAATTTCAAAAAATTTGCCTATGCCCGACCCGTGTTTTAGATCAGGTCATAAATATCGGTCCGCGCCCACCCAACATACTAACCGGGTGGGGTCAGGTAACATACTAACCGGGTGGGGTCAGGTCAGATTTTTTTTCGAGTGAGTCGGGTTGGGTTTGTCGGGTCGGGTGGCCCATGATCAGGTCCAGACGCCGTTAACAAATGGACACCTTTCACCATTTTTCCGATTTTACCCCTCCCGCTCAACCACACACGCCGCCGAAGCTTGTGGGCCGAGGCACGCTGTTCACGTCCCCTTTCCCCTCTCTCTCTGGCTCGATCTGCCAGAATCTCACCGTGGGTGCGTCAGCGCCCCAGCGGCCAGGCCTAGGGGCGGCCGAGCACCGCCGCTGACAAGGGGGAGGGCAGTGGGTGGGGCGACGCCAGGGGCGTTGGGGGCAGAGCAGCGCGCGTCAGGGGAGGCCGGTGCAGGGCGGAGCAGCGCCACAATCGGCGAGGGGAAGGGCAGTCGGTGGGGGAAAAAGCCCGGACGCCGGCGAGGCCAAGGGCGGTAGACGGAGCAGCGCGTGCCGCCAGCGAGGGGGAGGGCAGTTGGTGGGGCGAAGGGCGGACGCCGGTAAGGCTCTGGGCGGTGGCAGAGCAGCGCGTGCCCAGGGCGACTGGTGCGGGCGGAGCAGCACCTCCACCGGCGAGGGGAAGGGCAGTTGGTGTGGCGAACAGGCGAAGCATAGACGCCGGCTTGACTGCGGGCGATGGCGCGGAGCAGCGCACGGTCGGCCTGGCTGGGGCGGGGTGGAGAGCGCCGCCCCCTCGCTCGAGCGGACGTCTGGGGAGTTCGGACCGGCGGCAAGCAGCAAGCCACCAAGCGCCAGATTGGACGGGCGGCGGCGGCGCAAGCGAATCGAGGAAGGCAGTGAGCGGTGGCGCCGCTAGCAGCTTACGCGCGTGCAGCCAAATCAAGGAGAGGGGGCGGCGCGGTCAGCCGCCAACGCGGCCAGGCGACAGCCGCTCCCTGCGCAGTCCTCCTAAAGAGCAGCAGTAGAGGCACGCATGCAGTCAAGCCAGGCGCACAGCAGCTTGTATTTGTTGTGGCTTTGCGTGTAGCAAGCAGGTTGTTTTAGTTGGTTTTCTTTGCTGAATTTGTAGATTTACACAATGAATAGATACTAGACACGAATGTGGTTGATGATGGCTCCAGTGGGGATAAGGAAAATGGTTGATCTCTTTTCTAGGGGTAATATTGCATTTTCCTCGTTCACTTAACGTCCATCTAACTGTGTAGTGACAACAATGGCACGTGGGGATGAAGTCAAATTTCCAGTGGAATTGAAGGTATGGACTAAATTTGGATGGCTAGAAGGAATGGGCTAAATTTTCCATGGCGAATTTTCTAAAAGAATATAAACACACACATCTTAATAAAAAAACCCACCGACAGCAAAGTACGGAGGCTCCTATGTAGCTTCCGTGGGCTGGATAAACAAGTCAATTAGGCCCAAGTTATAGATATGTAAAAATTCAACATTTCGAAAATTACATTCAACATTTTCTGAGAAATATATCAACATTTAGAAATATTGCAATTTTCAACATTTTACACAATCCATTTCAAAATTTTGCAAACATGGATTCAACATTTTAAGAGAACATGTTCAACATTTTTTCTAAATCTACACCAATATTTTTTAAGAAAAACATGCCCTTTGTTCATCTTCTCCAATGATGACGGGGCGGCAGCAGGCGCGGCGGGCACGGCGGCGCGGCAGTCGCAGCGGGCATCCCTGCTCGAGCTCGGATTCGGAAACCCCAGCCCCAGCCACAACCCCTCCGTCGACGACAGGGTGGCCCTTGCCCTCCTCGAGGCGCACAACGGCTACGTCCCCAAAATCAAGAGTGAGCTCTCGAGACGGACGCTGAGGTTTCGGCTTTGCTGGGATCTGGATGATCTGATGATTCCGATTTCCTGCTTTTGGTTTAATTTGGTTTGGGTTTAATTCAGGGGTTTATTTGAAATTTTGTGTGTTTCTGTTGTTACGCAAAGCTGGTGAGTCGGCTGAAGTAGCGGGGGTCCAGGCCCCGTGGAGCAAAGGCCACGGGCCGCTGCATATGGCAGCGTCAGCCGGTAACGTGGAGGCGTGCAAGTTGATCGAGGAACTCAAGCTCGATGTCGACGCAACAAGCACCGATGGTTCTTAATTTGTGGCTATTTTTGCTTTTGCGTGGCATCCGTTGGGTCAGCGCTGGGAGGGATAGATTGGTTGAATCATGTTTCTGAGCATGGGGATTGAGAAGGGGGGGCTTTGCTCTGATTTGTGGGATAGAACGAGGGTTAAGTTTCTTAATGTCAGCTAATCCGATGTTTGCTGGGCGGAAATGCTGGCTTATCCGTTTGGGAGGAAATTGTGTAACGCCCGTAAAATTTACCAACCAAAATCACTCGCTAAAAATCGCTTTCAAAATCTCTCTAAAATCCAATCTTCCCGGTAAGTTTGCCATCCCGGCCGAAGCCAACCGCAGTCCATCCGTGTTCCCCATTTATCTCTCCGCAAGTCATGCTGCGTGCTGGACGGAAGATCACCGCGCATGCTCGCGACCGTTCCCGCAATCACCGCCATCTCTCCCTTTTTCTTCTCTTTTTCCTTCCTTTTTCCCTTCCTTTTTCTTCCTTTTTCTTCTCTTCCTTATTCCCTTTCTTTTCTTCTCTTCCTTATTCCCTTTCTTTTCTTCTTCTCCCTTCTTTTTTTCCTTTTATTTTTCCCTTCCGCCCTTTTTCTCTCAAGTACCGCACCTGCTTCTTTTTATTCCCCTAATGCATGCATGCACCGATTTTTTTTCTTTTTTTTCCTGACCGCATGCGTGCTCCAAGCGTCTGCTTGTTTTCTTTTTTTTTCTTTCTTTCTTTTTTTCTGCCGCATGCACCTACGCCTAGTGCCTGCTTCCTTTTCTACTGCCGCATGCAAGCACTGCTCTCACCCTGGCGCATGCACCGGCCCCACTTGCACCTCCCCCCCCCCCCCCCCCGCGCTGATCCCTGCATGCGCCGCTCTTGCACTAGTAGAGAATTGGCTTTCGATCCGCCCCCTTTTGTCCCGGTTTAAAGTTGGTCCGGGACAAAAGGGGGTGCGCCACAGTAGGCAAAAATGGAGGGGAGATTTACTCCCGGTTAGTAATTGCAACCGGGACTAAAGGCCCCCCTTTAGTCCCGGTTGCAACGGCTAGTGGGGGGCTGTCGGCGGCGGGACCCTTTTATCCCGGTTGGAGGCTCCAACCGGGATAAAAGGTGTTCCCGGTTGGTGCCTCCAACCGGGATAAAAGGGTGTCCCTTTTATCCCGGTTGGAGTCTCCAACCGGGACTAAACTTCCAACCGGGACAAAAGGTGTTCCTTTTTGTCTCGGTTGGAGTTTTTAACCGGGATAAAAACTCATCCCTATCATATACGGCCAAGACAGATGACTTTCTTCCTCCTCCAGCCCGAGCCAGTCCAGCACATTGACAGAGAGAGCTGAGTTTCACCTACTCTCCGGTGGTGCCGAAGCAAGCAAGGAAGGTGCTGCCTGAAGTTTTTTCCCTCATTTTCGTGGGAATTTCACTCGGCCAACACAAGTGTTGCGAAGGTTTGCTACTTCATCCTCGTGTTATGCTTTGATTTATGCTTTGGAGATGGAAAGATTATTTGCTAGAATGTGATGATGAAGTAGAAAAATGGAGAGGTATTTTGAGCTAGAATGTGAGGGAGATTGATGTGTCATATATAGTATGCATTATTGCAGTGGTTTAAAAATGATGCTACCTTGTCTAGACGGTTTATCTTATCAAATTCAATATGGTTTTTTAAATCCATACTTGTTGAACTTGCATACCGTGTTCATCTCTCCGAGAATGTTTTCCGCCGAGCAGCAACGTATGTCAAGAAGGAGGTTCGATTCTACGAGAAAGAGTGGATACGGACATCGTGACCGTGTCCCCTTTTCCGTAGCATCTAACCTCTTTCATGACGAAGTGCGGTGCCGCCCAGTTGAGGACATCCTCGCGAGATGATCACGGTCTTCAAGTTGAACAACTTATGCAGTGTTAAGATAATAATTTTTGTACATAGATGGCTTCTGCTACTAGAGGAAGTGGCGATGGTGGGGGCGATCGTGGTTCCTATTATGGCAAGGTTCCAATCATAGTTGGCCCTCAGCATAAGCCGAAGAAAAAGAGCGCGCTGGAAAAAGCAATGCTTCGTTATTTGCAGCAACGTCATGAAGAAGCTGTTGCCGCGGGTCAGGAACCTCCTTTTGATGGTCGTTATGCTCCACCCTCAGTCCCGGGTGTTTCACGTCTACTTAGTACTACCGTTTCAGGCGGTACAAATAAACCTAAGGATGAGGTTGGGTCAGCAGAACCTTCGTCTTCACCGTCCAAGGATGCTTAAAGTCCTCCTTGATAATAACCAGTGGATGGCTTGTTGTATTGTATCATGTTGTTTGGGACTTTAATTTAAATATGTGTATTTGGATCTTCATGTTGTTTGGATCTTTAATCGATTTTCACGCGTAATCCATTGTCAAGTGTAATCCATTTTCATGCGTAATACGATGCAGATGGACCGGCAATGGATGTATAATGCAGACAGGCGGAGCAAGGCGTTTATTGATGGCTTGCATTATTTTCTCGAAGTGGTAAAAGCGAACAAGCCAGAGAATGGGTTCGTATGTTGTCCATGCTTCCAATGCAATAACAGGAAGGAGTATTCAAAGGATTCCTGGGGGACTATACACAGCCACTTGTTTAAATACGGTTTCATGCCTAACTATTTGGTTTGGACCAAGCACGGTGAACTAGGGGTTGTAATGGAAGATGGCGAGGAGGAGGAGGAAGATGACACCATTCCAGACTGGGTTGCAGGCCAAGCTTTTGTAGGTACTACAATGGGCGAGGCTGATGAAGATGAGTTTGCAGAAAATGGCCCTACTGATGACCTTGGTCAGGTGATACGAGATGTATACAGAGATTGCGAAACTGAGAAGGAAGCAGCAAAGTTGTAGCGCATGATAGATGATCACCAAAAATTGTTGTACCCAGATTGCCAGCAGGGCCATAAAAAACTAGGTACGACACTAGAATTTGTGCAATGGAAGACAAAAAATGGTGTGTCCGATAAGGCATTTCAGGGGATGTTGAACATTGTCAAGAAGATTCTCCCCGAGAATAATGAATTACCGTCCACAACATATGAAGCTAAACAGATTATTTGCCCTCTCGGATTGGATGTTTAGAAGATACACGCATGCCCTAATGACTGTATCCTCTATCGTGGTGATGAATACGAGAAATTGGATGCTTGTCCCGTCTGCGAAGCCCTGCGGTATAAGATCAGGCGAGATGATCCTGGTGATGTCGAGGGGCAGTCTCCCAAGAAGAGAGTTCCCGCGAAGGTGATTTAGTATTTCCCTATAATACCACGCTTGAAGCGCTTGTTCAGGAATAAGGCGAATGCTAAGTTGATGCGATGGCACAAAGAAGACCGTAAGGAAGATGAGATGCTGAGACACCCTGCAGATGGGGCACAGTGGAGATCAATTGATAGAACATTCCCAGACTTTGAAAGTGAAGCAAGGAACATAAGATTTGGTTTAAGCACTGATGGATTCAATCCATTCGATGAGTTGAGTAGTGGCCATAGTACTTGGCCTGTGACCCTTTGTATGTTCAACCTTCCTCCTTGGTTGTGCATGAAGCGGAAGTTCATTATGATGCCGGCGCTTATCCAAGGCCCAAAACAACCCGGCAACGACATTGACGTGTACCTAAGGCCGTTGGTTGATGACCTTTTACAGCTCTGGAAGGAAGAAGGTGTATGTGTGTGGGATGAGGATAGACAAGAGATCTTTAATCTACGAGCACTGTTGTTCGTAATCATCAACGATTGGCCTGCATTGAGTAACCTTTCAGGACAGACAAATAAGGGATATCGGGCATGCACCCACTATTTAGACGACACAGACAGCATGTACTTGAAGCACTGTAAGAAGGTCGTCTATATGGGTCATCGTCGATTTCTCCCTGCTCACCACCAGCTAAGAAAGAGCGGGATGCATTTCAAAGGGGCGCCAGACCATCGTAAAAAACCTGCACACCGTAATGGAAAGCGTGTGTTCGAGATGATGAAGGATGTAAATGTAGTCTTTGGAAAGGGACTTGGTAGCCAACCTGTTCCGAACGACGATAACGGACATGCACCCATGTGGAAGAAAAAGTCAATATTTTGGGAGCTACCTTATTGGGAAATCCTAGAGGTTCGCAACGAAATAGACGTGATGCACCTGACGAAGAATCTTTGCGTGAACGTGCTAGGCTTCATGGGTGTTTATGGAACCTCAAAAGATACATTGGAAGCACGACAGGACCTGAAAGCCATGGGGCAACGAGATGACCTACATCCGGAAAAGAGAGATAATGGACAGCACTACTTACGTCCTGTCAGTTACACTCTCAGCAAGGAAGAGAAGGATAGCATGTTTGAATGCTTGAATAGTATGAAGGTCCCGTCTGGGTACTCCTCGAATATAAAGGGAATAATAAATATGAAACAAAAGAAGTTTACAAATCTCAAGGCTCATGACTGCCACATGTTGATGACCCAGTTGCTTCCGGTTGCACTGAGGGGTGTTCTACCAGAAAATGTCCGGTTGCCGCTCGTAAAGCTATGCGCGTTTCTCAATGCGATTTCGCAGAAGGCAATCGATCCATCCAAGCTATCAAAGCTACAGAACGATGTGGTGGAATGTCTTGTCAGTTTTGAGTTGTTATTTCCACCATCCTTCTTCAATATTATGACGCACTTACTGGTTCACCTAGTAAAAGAGATTGGTATTCTCGAACCTGTATACCTGCACAATATGTGGCCTTTCGAGAGGTTCATAGCAGTCCTAAAAAACTATGTTCTTAATCGTGCTCGTCCAAAAGGAAGCATCGCCAAGGGATATGGAACAGAGGAGGTGATCGAGTTTTGTGTTGATTTTATTGATTCAATTGACTCGATTGGGGTTCCAACTTCACGCCACGAGGGGAGGCTCCGAGGAATGGGCACCCTTGGAAGGAAATCAAGTTTGACCAATGATACTGATTTGTTCGACAAGGCACACTACACTGTTCTACAACAGTCATCCTTTGTGTCTCCGTATATCGAGCAGCACAGACAGATGGTAGCTTCCAAAAACCCGACCAAATCCGATGCTTGGCTTACACGTCATCACATGGGAACTTTTCCCTCCTGGTTGCGCCAACAACTTATGGGTAACTCTGAGATTCACCCACAGCTTGCCTGGTTAGCCAGGGGACCTGCTACCACAATCGTCAAATTCCAAGGCTATGAGATAAATGGTTACACATTTTACACGAGAGCCCAGGACCAGAAAAGGACGAACCAGAATAGTGGTGTCCGCATAGATGCCATGGACAGAAATAATAGCAAGGAGTCATATTATGGTTTCATACAGGAGATATGGGAACTCGAATACGGACCGCTGTACATCCCTCTATTTCTTTGCAATTGGGTGAAGCTAACTGCCGTCACCAAAGATCAGTACGGAATGACAATAGTAGATCTAAGCAAGACTGGATACAGTGATGACCCATTCGTACTTGCCAATGATGTGCATCAGGTGTTATATGTGAAGGACATGTGCAGCAAACCCAAGAGGAATCCAGAAGAGACATGGGAGCCAAAGTGCCACATAGTTCTTCCAGGTAAAAGAAAAATCATGGGAGTCGAGGATAAAACAGACCAATCAGATGATTATGATCAGTTTGATGGCATACCTCCATTCGTCGTTGAAGTTGATCCAAGCATCCTGCTATCCAAAGAAGAGGCTCCGTACTTACGCCGCGATCATGATCAAGGAGCTTTCGTGAAGAAGAAATTTTACAACGTTGTATTGTAATGCGTTAAATGTACATGACCTTTGTGTATTAATTGATACAATTTGTAATTTACTCTATGTATGATTTCATGTGTTCTTAAATTTGTTAGGTGAAGATTTTATAGATAAACATGAACAATGTTAACCACAAACAAACATGGATTTTTTTGCGCATTGAAATTATTTAATTGAATAATTTCTTGATCACAGCAATGCAGTAAAATAAATATTTTAGAAGCTAAATGAACTGGTATAAAATTAATGATTAATTCATACTTATTGTCAATTTACTCGTTAATTAAATATATTTTTCATGTACAAAATCTGTGAAGGTTTTGTTTTTCATCCTGAAATGCAGTGAAAAGATAAAATAAAATCCATTTCCAAAAAACAGGCGGGAGAAGAAAACTAGGAAAAAAGACTTTTTGTCTCGGGTGCTAACAGCAACCGGGACAAAAGGCCCCCCTTTTATCCCGGTTGCAAACTGCAACCGGGATAAAAGGGTACTTTTCGTCTCCCGCCCCGACGTACCCTTTTATTCCGGTTGCCAACTGCAACCGGGATAAAAGGCCCCCCCTTTTATCCCGGTTGGTGGTGGCACCCGGGATAAAAGGGTACGCTCCCAGCCCCACCTGGCGGACGCACCCGGCCTTTTGTCCCGGGTGCCATTACGAACCGGGATAAAAGGGGGGGGTTAAAAGGCACTGTACTCCCTTCTACCCCCACGCCAGTTACACTTAGCCAAATTTTCGCCAAGTCCCGCGCGTTCTGCTCTGCCGTCGCCGCCCGTCCGCCTCCCTCGCCGGCCGCCGCCGTCGTCGTCCCCCATCGTCCCGCCGCCGACCGCGCCCAGACATCGTCGTCGTCCATCCCCCCGGCCGGCCCGCCTCGATCCTCCTCGTCCATCGACGCGCCCGGCCCCCGGCCACCTCGTCGCCTCCGGCCACTGGCTCCATCCTCGTCGCCCCTCGTCGCCCCTCGTCGTCGTCTCGTCGCTGTCCCGCCTACGCCGCCGCCGTCGTCGTTGCCTCGGCCGCCGTCGTCGTCGTCGCCTCGCCCGCCGTCCTCGCCACACCGGCCGCCGCCGTGCCGCCGCCCGGCCGCCGCCGTCCCGCCGACCCGGCCACCTCGTCGCCCCGGCCACCGTCGACGACCGTGCGCGAGAGGTCCGCCGCCGCGCCGGCCGGCAGCGCCGGGAGGACTTTGTTGAAATTTGTAGTAAGACGATTTCTATGACTGTCATGTATGATTCCATGTATGTTTCCATCAATAGTTGAAATGGCAGATGATGAGACCGCAAGGTATATCATGGAGCAGATAATCGCTGGTGATGGTAGTGGCGACAACGTTCCACTATCATACACGGATGAAGAGGGCACCCAGGCGGACATGTTCCTCAACATGTCCGCCGATGGGAAAGAAGAGCAACAGCCGCAGCAACAACTTGCCGTGGCGGAAGGTTCCGGCGAGGTATATATAACCATTCTTGTATTGTTTCACGCCACCGTTACTACTACGTACTAATTAACGAATCTTGAACTGTTAGCCCTCTGGATCGACACAAGGGCAGAAGACCCGAGGTCGTACAAAGGTGATGGAAGGGAGGCTTGTCATCACGGAAGTGACAGAAGAGGGCAGGCCGGTTGCTCCCGAGAAAGTAGCAAAGAAGTACGTGAGTCAGATCGGGGCAATTGTCCGGGACAACGTGCCTATCAGCATCAGAGAATGGAAGGGCAGAAGCACTAATCCGTACGCCCTTCCAGAGACAGAAAAGAATATGCTGTGGAAAGACGTGAAGAGACATTTCACATTCCCCGAAGGATATAGCGAGAAGGATGTCAAAGCGTGGACGCTTAAGAAGATGGCTACTCAATTCCAGACATTTAAGAAGATGCTGGATACCCACTACATCAAGAAGGGCCGAACTCCAGACTTCAATGCGTGGCCAAAGTTGAGGGACCACTGGGATGCATTTGTTGAATATAAGAGGAGTGAAGACGGTATGAAAAAGATCACGACCAACACAACAAATGCTAGTTAGAAAGGCTACCACCATCATTTGGGGCAAGGTAGGTATGGCTCAGCAATTCCCAAGTGGAGGAAGATGGAACAAGATCTAATCGAACGGGGAATCGTACCTGCAACTATTGAATGACCCGAACGATCAAAAAATTGGTACTATGCTCATGGAGGCTCCCTAAGCCAAGAGGATGGGACGTTGATTTTTAATGACACAATACGTGAGAAGGCCGAACATCTCATGAAGAACATTGAAGATTCTAAGGCTGGGAGGTTGAAGGTGGACTGAGAAAATGATGAGCTCACATTGGCCCTCGGTAATCCAGAGCACCCAGGACGTTGCCGAGGGTTCGGGGTGGTTCCGTGGAAGTTTGCTTTTCGAGGCGACAGCGCCTCGTACAGAAGCCGGAAGTGAAGAAAGGAACAGATCGAGGAGAGCTGGCGGTAGATGCTAGAACAAAGAATGATGGATGAAATCAATCGGCGGGTGGCCCACGCAGTTGCGGAGTTGGCCCAATCTGGAGCATTGCCGAATCCTAACACCGCCAGCCCTTCTCAACGCCTCTTGAGCAGTTGTGCTTCTATAGGGGTCCCCGATGCGCAGACGCCCAGGTTACCCGTGGAGGAGCAACGGTTCCCCGTGGATGCCATCACACAACGGACCTCATGTGAGCTGCATGCACCGGTCGGCAACCTCACTATTAAGGTATACTTATACATAATATTTATGCAATCTTGTCACTTGATCCAGGCCTCGAGATCGGAGTTCAACTTGTTTACTTCTGCTATATGTACATGTAGCGTACGGGAGTGTGTTAGCAACCCTGGCGGGGCAGAGCAGTCATGGCATGGAAATTCGAACAGGCTACGCCAGCGTCTGCGTAGAGCAAATAGTTGATCCCCAGTATGAAGGTCTAGAGCTCGACTTCCCGGGAGGCGACGGGGAAAAGACATTGGCAGATGCGCTTCATGGGATCATTCTATGGCAAAAATGCTACATCATTATTCCCGGCACAGAGCCATCTCCTCAGACCTCAAGACCGCTCCCCGTAGATCCCCAGCAGCGACCTTCTCCTCATACCTCGAGACCGTCATCTCCTGCTCCAGGATCGTCCCTTCCATCTATATCAAGGTCTCCATCTCCACCACATCCTGGTGCTGGGAGCGACGACGACAATAACAACACCCCTTCCTGATCACCGTCGCCGGCACCAAGAGCGGCCCCCTTGAAGGAACCTGCACCACCACTAAAGAAGTCACGAGCACTGCCTCCCAAGCAAAGACAGAGAAAGAAGAAAACAAAGGAGCCTGAAGTGACTCGTAAGGAACGCTTTGAGGCAATGTCTCATGCGGAACAGTGGGCAGAAATCCAACGAGAGGCCAGTGAGTGGTTCAAGAAACAAGCCGAAGAAAAAAAAGCAAGGGAGATGGAGCCACCGCCAGTAAGTCGGCGAGATTTAAACTTTTTTATCAGGATGGAAGAAGGAGCCAAGAAAAGGATACCACTCTTGTCAAACTATGAACGGGCTCTAGTAAAGGCTGATGAAAAGGATAAAAGGAAAGGAAAGTCATGTTCCAGCGGTCCAGTCCCCGACCTCAGCCATTTATCAAAAAAAGATGCTCAACGGGTAAAAGCAATGCCCTTGGATCAACAAGCAAATGTATTGAAGTTCATGGAAGAAACAGGTCTGGGACTTGATGAATGCATAGGGCAAGTTGAGACGCCAACTGCACTGCCCCCTGAGCCGAAGTGGCCTTATGAGCTAGGCAAACCTCTAGTAAAGCCTTCATTGGTACGGAAGCTATCAACAAAGATGTACGCATTCCATCAATGGTACATGATGGCATCCGCCGACTCGAGGGAGATGATCGGCATGAAGGTAAAACCGATAGATTTTCACGGTGAAGGGGAGAAAGTGCTGTGGCTAGACTTCAAGGATATATACGAAGTGTACCATCATGATGCCCTGGACGTCTCTCTGATCAGCGCTTGGATTCTGTAAGTGTCCGTTTATCTCTACATGTAAATTTTGGCGTGCGTCACCGTACTAACTTCATCTTCCATTTCATGTAGGATGCTAATTCAGACATGCCGCCGAGAGGCGTACCTACATATAGGCTTCATGGATCCATCTGTAGTTAACCAACAACAGATACAATTAGCGCCGGAAAAAACCTTTGCGGAAATATACAATTTCCTAAACAAACAAACATTCAAGGATTTCATACTACTTCCATACAACTTCAAGTAAGTGTGTGTATACCGTCTACTTTCGATGTCTTTTTCCTTATCTCTACATGTTAGTTACCTCTAATATGCATGAACATTTTACGCACGCAGCTTCCACTGGATCCTTATTATAATTGAGCCTGAAAGAAGCCACGTCACTGTCTTCGATTCGTTAAGGAAAGATCCGGTGGACTACCAAGAATTGCAAGACATGCTAGGCTTGTAATAATTCTGGACCTTTATCTCGATGCAAAAGTTTATTTCCTAAATTTTATCCCTATTACACTATATCATTCATGATTCTAATCCGCAGCGCATGGAAACAATTCATAAGGACACACAAAGGTCCATTCAAAGAAAAACTTACATGGAACACAGACTTCCCGGTACGTATGAAGTCTGCACATTTATTACATTGTATAACACGAATATTTCATAACTTATTTTTTTCCACACTGAAGTGCTTAAGACAGGAACCCGGGAATAATCTATGTGGCTACTACATCTGTGAGCACATGCACAGTTTTATGGGACCCAAGGGACCGAAGATGACGCCGCACAACTTTAAAGTACGTAAAATAAAACTAATACTAGTTAATTATTTTCTAGCTCCTTATATGTATTTGTTCGTGTAACATTCACAAATTTCCAAATTATAGATGTTAAATATTCAACAAGGACTCTTGAAGGAAGAAAGAGTAGCGACAATATGTGAAGGTCTCATTGGATTCATAATGGACGAGGTGGTAGATCCAAAAGGAGAATTTTATTACGATGGTCAACAATTAGACACTCCGATCAGCAACACCACGACGGGAAGATTGTAGACAGATACTTTGATTTATTTGTATATATAATACGCGCTAATTATGATCGATTTGTACTAAGCTAGTTGAATTGTGTATATGAATTGCGTATAAGGATTGTGTATATATATATAGTAATTGTATAATTACAAATCCCATTCGTTTAAATACTAGTTGATTTCGTTCTAAAAAAATCTCAACTACTAAAGGTTAACAAATTAAAAGGGCCGCGGTACTACGTATACGTGATACATGCATGAAAAATTCAGGCGCCACGGCAGTGCCGTCCCGGTTGGAATCCAGCCGGGACTAAAGGTAAGGGTAACCCTTTAGTCCCGGTTGGAAAATCCAACCGGGACTAAAGGGCCTGTCCCGCGCCTGGCGTGGCAGGCCCTTTAGTCCCGATTGGTGACACCAACCGGGACTAAAGGGGGACCTTTACTCCCGGTTAAAAGACCCGGGACTAAAGACCCCCCCCTTTTGTCCCGGTTGGTTTATCCCGGATGGATATCCGAGAGATATGCACCCTACCAACCGGGACTAAAGCCCAATTCTCTACCAGTGTTGGCTCCCACGCACAGCACTGGTCCTGCATGCGTGCCACCATCGCCTGCCCCATCCACGCTCCTGGCCCCAGCGCCGCACGCCGCCTGCCTCAGCCCCACCTGCACAGCGCACGCACCACAGCGCACCGCTGCCCAGCGCCCGACTCCTCCCTCACGCGTGCCACTGCGCGCCGCGTATCACCCACTGCGCGCTCACGCCGCACCAGCATTCGGGGCGCGCCCGCTCGACGCCGCGCTAGCGTCGCCGCGGTCGCCACACCAACACTGCGCACCCCCACGCTAACACCCGCGCACAACGTGTTGCTGCCTACCTCGCGCCTGGCCGCGCCCTCGCCGCGACGTCGCGCTCCTGCCGCCGTGCCGCACCAACAGCTCGGCGCCAGCACCCGACCGCACCATCCACGCACAGTGCCGCTCGAGCACGCCACCGCATCCCTGTTCGCCTCGCCGCGCTAGCTCGGTCCCGCCACGCCGCGCACGCGCGGCTCCACCTCGCCATGCCACCATCCTGTGCTTTATCCTGTGCCCGAGCATCCCGACCGCCATTAACTCCGCTCGTTCCTGTGCGCCGCCCGTCGGCAGCCCGCTCCACCTTGCCTCCAGCCTATAAAAGGGCCTCCGCTCCGCTCTCGACTCTACCACCGAGCTTCCCGGCCAACTCCCCTCGCTCTCGAGCTTCCAGTGATGTTCCCACAGTCTCCCGCCCGCCCGCCGTCGCGGAGCCACCTCAGCCCGAGGTAAGGAGAGGAATCGAATCCCCTTGGCCTCCTTTCCATTTTTCCCACTTTCCGGTCATCGCCATGCCCCGGCGCTGCCTCTCCCCAACTGTGCCGCCCCTCCTGTTTTTCCCGTGCGAGACGTTCTGTCTCGAGGAAGAAGAAAGGTCATTTTGCATTTTCACCCATCCACTTTTTCCTTTTTGTATACAGATCCTCCCACATCTCTCAAACTTTCTTCGCAGATCAACCCCTCCACCTCCCAAAAAAATTACAACCAAGTCCCTGGTTCTCGCAGATTGGTCCTAAGCCCTGTTTTAACCCCTAAATACACTGTTATCTCGTCATTTTATGCACCAAACTTCCTCCAGTTAATCCCAAATGTGACCACGGCATCCTCCAATATATTCCTGCCGAGTCATCTCCAAATTCCATGAAAATACTCATTCCTCCTAATTTCCGTTCACGTTCTTTGTTCAAACTCAACGGGTAAAACTTTATTTTTCTTTTATTTATTGTGTGCCCAATTGTGTGTGTCGTAGATCGTGGAGTGCCCGAGAAGGAGCCAGAGGAGGATCTTTATGACCAGTACCGTGAGTCGGAGCCCGAAGACCAACATCGCGAGCAGGAACTCCCGGGAGGCTTTGAGGACGGCAAGTCCAATTTCACCCTTTGATGCATATTTATCCTAGTTTTTCAAACACAACCTATTGGCCTGTTTTATAAATTGCATATTGTTTTACTGCTGAAACATGGTTGGATAGCCACCCCTTGATTGCTATGATTATTCCTTGTCCTATAATTATATCTAAATATGACTTGCTCTGTTTGAATGATAATTACTGCTAGAATGCTTAGGATCTTGTTACTCAATTCAATCATGACTATAATGTGTTTCGTTAAAGAATAAATGTGTGAGTGTTTTTAAAAGGGAAAATGGGTTTCTGAAAATGAAGGAAAGAAATGCTTAGATGAGTGGATGGGTGTTTCTTGTGTGAAATGCCAATAAGTTGGGCTCGTACCTTTGTGATTGAGCAAGGTTGGGAGATATCCATCTTGTCACAAATTAATAACCGAGTTGATGTGTCATCTTGCCTAACCCAACCATCGTGCAGCCACTCGACCGTTGTATGTGGCAACGGTTTAGCATAAATCCCACTAGCTAGTCTGTTAGTCATCAAGAGGGCTGGTGAGCAATGGGAGACCATGGAAAAGGAATAAGAACTGTGTGAACTTAGATACGATTAAGACCTTGTTGGTGGGTCATTAACTCCTTTGTTGCTTCCGTGTTAGCTAGTCAGGCTTAGCTAAGGTGGGTAATGGCTTTGATAGGATTAGGGTTATGTCTAGATACATAGAAAATCTATGAACTAGAAAAGCCAAAACGACCTACATTTTGAAACGGAGGGAGTAGCAGTTTAAAGGTAAATTGTTGTACTTTGAAGTCCTATATTATTTCCTTTTTTCTATTAAAAAAGAAATAAAGTAATTCTTTATTTTGCCTATACTGAAATTGAAATGATCCCACCCTGGCATTGGAAAAGACCAAAGGAACTATAGGAGCCTGGTCTTAACTTCTGAGGGGTAATGGGAACCTTAGTCTATATACCCTGTTCAATAAGTAGACATGTGGAGCTAGGAACATTAGCCATCCTCTCTCGATTGGGCAGTAAATGTTGGAGATGGGAGATCACTTGTTACTTAAACCAGGATTCTTAAATTAAAATCCAATAGTGAGGCAGGAAAAAGGATATCTCCTTCATGTTTTTTTCCTGTACCTAAATTCACCAGAACCAGATTCCTTAGAATGGGATTCCAAATCAGCACCATAGGTTTTGTTTCAGAAGTGTTACTAGCCTCTATGGTGGGATCCGTCATGGAGGCCTGAGGGTTGTCTAGACTTCACCATATTCTAGTACACAAAACATGCCCTGACAACTGCCTCTAATTCCTTACATACATTAATTCTGCTAGAGTATAATAACTTTTCACATTCTTTTTTACTATTTGTGCAACAGAAAGCCTAACTTCACTATTCCCTAATCTCTTATATATTTATTTGACAAAGTTCTCATTGATGTCCTTCTTAAGTAGAATGGTAGGATTGCGGTAGAAATTGCTGCAATGCAAGAATGGCAGGAATGTGTTGAGGTTCTTTTCCGTGTCACGGCCCCTGTGGCTAGAGTTGCATATTGGAGCATTGGTGGAGTAATTCAACATGCAAAACTTATGAGTTCCGAGCCACGAGTATGAGAAAAACTTGCAGATTTCTAAAATTATGTCATATCATTTGACTTTGTAACTTCTTATAGTTTCAATCATTATACATTTTTGTATTCTATTTGACTTTAAGTTGCATGTTATTTAGGATCCTGTGCTCTATGAAGATAATGAATCTCATTATGATGCAGAAGGGGATGCCACATTCTATAGAAGGGATTATTCTCATGCATTGACTCTCTACACTGTGGTAAATTTTTGTATCATGCATATGTTTTGAGGTTCTTTTCCCTGACTTATGCCTAGTATGTAAGTAAGTATTGTGGCACACAGGCCCTATCAATCAATAAGTAGAGTTAGATTATCTTAACATGTAGAGTGATTGTATTTTTTTATTTTAATGAACACTCATGTAATAAGTTTCAAGAAAGCAAATCTAGTCATATATCCTCCAGAACTAGGTGATCTAATTTTAATGTTTTCATCTACTGCCTTATTAGTCCCTTCTTTGATAAGGATTAACATGATATTTTGTTTAGTAAAAATTAAATCATCAAATGGTTGCAGGCAATGGAAATTGATCCTGATAATTCAATCTAGTACGCAAAGAGGAGCCTTTGTTTTCTGCATACAAGATATGAAGTAAAGGCTTTGGAGGATTGTCACACCCAGTTTTAAAGGCAAAACCGAATGCATAAATCACATGTGCACTAGAATCAAATTACACACATGCGACGATTTCAATGAATATCAAAGTCAATGCCATAGCATAAAGAGAGTATAACTTTATTACATGACCGATAGTCTTTAAACTGAATAACACAAAAGTTTATTATTATCACAACGGATCTTCAATAAGCACGGCGACTCCATAGGCAGCTAACCGAAGAAACGTACGCCTAGTACTCTTCCTAATCTTGTAGAACCTCCACGGCGTTGACTTGTTCTAAGCAGCGGTTTAGCAAGGGTGAGTACACTTATGGTTGGTACTCAGCAACTGTACTAGGGAAAGTGTAGTGTAAGGTCAATCAAGGATAACCTAAGGTTTTAATAGCATGTCAGCATTTTATTTGGTTGGTCAAATTTTATTAGCATTTACTACATGTAAGTTCATACCACCCATATTAAACATGATCATAAACAAAGATAACATAAATAAATAACAACAATTTAATTTTGTCTTTCAATAATTTAATCACGTGAGGGTCCAGGCCACTCTTGACCATGAGCACGGCTGATCGATCAGTTTTACACTCTATAGAGGTTGCACATTTTTACCCACTGTGGCGGATCCACCTCGGATTACCTTGATTAAAGCATAGTTAAGTCGCCTGACACGCGACACTCATGCCTTAGTCAAGTTAACTCGAAGTGCCGTCGGATTTCATCCGATTAAACCACTCAATAGGACCGAGTTTAGTGAACTCACACGAAGGTGAGTGGTTCCAGAGAATACAACAGATCCACTGGGTTAACCAAATTTGATCATTTAGTTCAACATCCAAACGAAAATCAGAGTTTTTACAGGGTTCAAGCAGCGGAAAGGGTAAAATAACGGAAGCTAGCGCCGGGGGTCGGATGTCCCTGATGAGGCGGATCAGGACATCAGTGATCCCTTTCCTCGCCGTCCGAGGAGGGATCCCACTCAACCGTCCAACCCGGAGGGAGCTGGGGCAGCCAAGTGCCAACAGAAGCGAACTCGGGAGCTGCGACTTCACCTGAAAAAGAAAGCCACGAACAAGGCTGAGCTGCTAAGCTCAACAAGACTTAACCGACCAGTGGTAAAACTATTCCACCACATCTAGACATGCAGGGCTCTTTGGCTGAGGGTTTGTTTGCCAAAAGCGACTAATTTAGGTCCTTACTTTCAAGTTTTTAGCTCCAATTCTAAGTTCGTTAACCAGTCTACATTCGCATCTTACTCTAAGCAAACATGGATCCAGCTTTATGTATATAGACTCATCATCAAAACCATGTCATCATCAGACTCTTTCATTACTCAGTGTAGCATAGCGATCAAGCAGTCTCAAACTGTGAGAGGCAGATGAATCGATTCAGGTTTCTTAACCATGCATGGTGAACCTAACCTCACGACATCCGCGCACCACAAGGGTCGCTTCCTATGTCGGTCGTCCCCATCAATTCCCAAGCATGTGTCAGGTCCAAACTTCCCTTGGCATGCAATGCTCCACAGTCCCGGCCTCTGCCATACTATGACCGCACTTGCACCCACAAGATGCACCATGGGAACCTCATTCCAGGGACAGCAGGGGTATAAGCCACGCCCTAGTTCAATCAGGTACTAGGCTTCCCCATCCCATAATAGGTATGAGATTAGTACTTTCAAACACTTGATCATGAACACCACCACTGTCGGGCCTTAACAAGTTCCATAGACAGACGGGACGATCAGCCGACCACCAAAGAGTTAACCAAAACCCTGCCCCGTCCATCGTCCTTATAGTTGTAACAGAAGTAAAACAAACAGCTCCTATAACTCGCGAGTGATAGGAAATCACTCGGCTTTTACCGATACCTATTTAAGCAGTGCAACTACTCGACCCAACAAACTAGTGTTCAGATCAAAGGAACTATGTCATGCATCTAAGGTTGCAAACAACTCCTATACGTAAATGCACAAACATGAGAAAGAAGGCATGCGCAAGTTTGGGAAAAAGATTGGGGTTCATGCTCCGGGGCTTGCCTTCAAGCGGAGGGGAGGGAAGCTGGTCTTCAGCTGGGGCGACTTCAGCTTCTGGAACTAGTAGCTTAGCTACGGCTTCGTCTTCTGGCACCGGGTGTAGCTCGTAGACACCGTCAGCAAGACGAAACTATACACGCATGCAATGCAGGAGTTAGTGTTTAGACGGTTATTTCAACAGCAACACTCGCAAGTCTTAGCCCAGAAACTTGTAGCAAAGCTACGTAAAAGAGTGGGGGGGTTCAAGCTTCAGTGGATACAGAACAAGACCAAGGGTCGGATTGGAAAAAACTTATGATCTAACTCTTAGACCTTAAGGGATAACTGTGGTTGGGGTCCTCAGATCTATTACAAAGAAGTCCCCGAAATCTTACATAGATACCCTCGGGTCAAGGAAAAAAAGACACAGCCGAGTCCTCGGGCGGAGTAGATAAAGGTCGGCTAACAGGCAGGGTCAGGCGAGACGGAAAAGGGGTCGGGCGAACGGATAAGGTCGGGCGAACCGGTGAGGGGTCGGCAGCTTACCTTCGGTTTATAGGTGAAGCTTTGGGGTCGGGAAGGAGTAGACTTGCGCGGAAGGGCTTAAGCACTTAAGCACTAAGGCTTTGGTGGAGGCGATGTCCGACGGTGCTCCGGTGGCGGCGGAGCTTCTTGTGAGCAACAAGGAAGCTCTAGCACAGCGCGAAGGAGCAGGCGGCTGGGTGGATTGGGGAGGTGCGAGTGTTGAGCGAGAATGAGAGTTTCTCAAGAACTTAGGTGGCGGCGCTCAAGCACAAAACAGGGGAACAAGGCTGCGAGGCAACGATGGCGAAGGAAACTCCAGTAGGACTTTGGCATTCCCTTTTATAGCTGCACGGAGAGAGAGGGAGTTGGAGTAGCACGAAGATCGGAGGAAAAAGAATGGAGTGCGCTACCATGGCGGTGATTGAGCGGTGATGGGCGGCGGAATAGGACTTCGAAGATAGCGTCCTCAGCTATTGGGAACTGGAGACAAGACGGCGTAGGCGCGGTTTTGCCGGTGGTTGAGGTTTGGCGGAGGTGGGCGTCGTCGTGCAGCGGATCTGATGGGTGCGACAGGGGGAACGGCGCTAACCTTATTTGGTTGCACAAGTGACAAGATAGGCGGGTTGCGGCTGCGCGGGCGAGCGTGAAGCGGCGGTCTGTTGGGCACAGTTCTGGCAAGGCGGAAAAGAACTGTCGCGGCCGGAGTCGGGGTTGCGATGGAGGAATCGTCACGTAGCGAGTTCGGGGCGGCGCGACTGTGGAGAGGCAGCGGAAAAGCCGGAAGGCATCGGGCCTTGCAGCAGGGGATCCGGTGAGGTGATGATGGGCGCGAGCAGCGAGGCAGTTTGGACACAGCAGGCGGCAAAGCTCTGCCATAGCGGCGTCAGAGCACCAAGGCGCGGCTAGCGAGGGCGCGAGCGAGACGAGGCGCTGCAGAAAGGGGTGCAGAGGGGCTTTCACGGCGATTGGGGAGAAGGACGCGAGAATCCATTCGGTCGCGGCCGGCGACTGGGCAAAGCGGCGGGCGTCGGAGAAGTTGAGCCACGCGGCGGGAGAGCTCTGAAGCGATGCAGGCCGCTCGAGTGTGTCTGCCTCGGGAGATCTGGGAAAAGATTTGCGGGTCCACCCGTCAATCCACCGGTCATTCTCGGTTTCTCCTCTGCTTAAGATCGAAGGGACACAGCCTTGGGGAACTCAGAAGGAACCGACGGGGTGGGTCGGGGTCTCAGGGGTCGGGACCCTGACCGGAGGCAGAGCGCTTAAGCTTAGGGGAGGTCCGAGACAGAGGAATTTGGGACTTGGATTAAGGTTAACTTGAAGGATTAACCAGGGGCGTTACACCCACAAGTCGTGTAAAAGTTGAACTTTAGACCCAACCATGCTGTGCGGGCTAGGCACAATACTACACTTCCAAGGTGTGATTGTATAGTGACGCTACGAGACCTTTACAAAGTTTTCCTAGTAAAGATAGCTCACTAAGGTTTCATGATCAGCGCAATGCATAAACCTCCCTAGTTGGCATAGGGTCTTAGCAAAGCTCCCTTCCCAAGAGGACCAGGTTATACACCAACTCATGTCTCTTCCTCTTGCCCCTTTCAGGTAAAGCTACCACGAACCAGCGTCCCTAATTATTTAGCCAAGACCAAAGCCATATAGTTCTTGTGGTTGTATTGTTTTCCCAGGTGGTTCTCCATGTTCCAATTAAGCATAATGATCTTGTATTAAAGAAAGGTATGACATAAGTAAATCAAGATTAATAATTGGGTTCATTAATACCACCAAGTTGAGAAACTAAGCAAGTACTACCCAACATTAAGTAAGCCCGGGGTAATCAAGGTGTAGGGATTAAAACTAGTCAATCCTTAATTTGGTCCCATCATGTTTATGATTTAAAGTGCATGGTATAAATGTTCTCGAACATGAAAGTAAAAGTTCTTACGATCAAGCTGTGGTCAAGGACACGACTTGCCTTCTTGCACCTGCTCTGGCTGCTCATAGTCTTCAAAGTCTTGAGCTTCAAATCCCTCGACTGGAGATCCTTCTAACGCAATCACACGAGCACATACAAGCAAATAAAGGAATAAAATAAGAAAACAGTACATCAAATAGTATAAATAGACAAAACAAGCTCAAAAAGCTAATCTATGCGTTAACATGAACTCATAGACGCAAAAAAAACACTTAAAACGGGTCTAGGATGCTAAAGATACGCACTAAACAAGATGCAGGGGCTTGCTGGCAAAGAATTAAAAACTTCCTGGGGCTAAACTTGAAGAAACCGAGGGCTAGAACATAATTACACGTATAAACCAAAGATTTAACGTGCAAAAGAGCCAGGATAGGATGACGGGTGCTATTAAGCAGAAGCTTAGGGGCTAAAGCGAAAGAAACGGGACCTAAATCTAAAGATCTTTGAACTTTGCTGGACCGCGATGCAAAATGCAAAAAACACAAGGACTCTTTAGCAAAAGTGGCGCACCTAATCGACTGTTGACCGTTACGCTGACCGGGTCAGATCTGGTCCACCGTTGGATTTAGATTCGACGGCTGGGGTCGTCTATGACTCAAGCGGTGATGCACGGCGGTGAGCTCAGATGGGGACTTGACCACGAGATAGCGGAAGACACGGCGGATACGGCTAGGGTGTCGCCGGTGTGGTTTTCGCGGTGGCGGTGCGAAGCCCGGCGGCGAAGGCGCGGCTCCAGCGAGAGCGGGCACGCGAAAAGTGCATGGGGTGCACGGGAAACTACACCAGTAGCTTCATCACCTCTTAGCGGTGCTCCGAGTGAAGTTCTTGGCGACAGAGAGGCGATGGCAGCAGGAAACGGCGGCGGCGAGCTCGGGCGCGGCAGCGGTTAGAGTTGCGGCGGCGCTGGGAGCTCGAGAGCTAGGGTTTTGGATGAAGGAGCTGGAGAGCATGTGGCGGCGGGGTATTTATAGCCCTAGGGGAGATAGAGCTCAAGTGCATGCTCGCAGAGGAGTCAGGGGCAATGGTTGCGGAGGCAAGCTCAGGGCCGAGTCCGGCGCGGAGAAGGCGGAGGTGAGGGATGGTGGAAGGCGCCCAGTTGCCAGCAGGAGAGAGAGGCGGAGGCATGGGAGTGGGCCGATGCAAGGAAGTTGGGCCAAAGCGAAGCAGGGCCAGTGCATGGGAGTTGGCCCGGCGCGGTAGCAGGCCAAGGCGGGAGCTGTGCTGCGGCGGGCTGGAAGAGAAAAAGAAAACGAGCCAAAAGAAGAACAGGCCGGAAAGAGAAAAAGAAAAGGAAAACGGTTTGAAAAGGAGAACAAACACAAATTCAAAACTGAATTCAAACACAAATTTGAATTCAAACAATCAAAAACAATGCACCAGCATGAATGCAACAATGAACTCCTATGATTCATTAATTTATTTTGAAATCAAAAATTTAATTGCCTAAGAAATTTAAATGCAACCTTAGAATCCTTAAACACATGCACTTTGTTTCTAGCAAATTTTATTAAATTGTAAAAATTTGAAATTTAGGGTGTTACAAAACCTACCCCTTAAGAAGAATCCCGTCCTTGAGATTCGGATGGATTATCAAAAAGGTGGGGAAATTCCTTCTTTAGTTCATCCTATCTTTCCCATGTTGCCTCATCTTCTACATGGTGACTCCACTATACCTTACACATTTTGATCACTCTATTCCTTGTAATGCATGCCAAAGTATCCATGATCTTGATGGGATATTCAGTGTAGGTGAGATCATCCTTTACATTTAAATTCTCCATGGGTAATTGTTCTTCTGGAACTCTGAGACAGTTCTTTAGCTGAGAAATATGAAACACGTCATGCACATCTAAAAGTTGATTGGTAACTCCAATTGATAAGCTACCTCTCCCATTCTCTCTAGAACTTTGAAGGGTCCAATAAAGCGAGGCGACAACTTCCTTTAACCTTAAATCTGCGCAAGCCTCTGATAGGTGACACTTTAAGATACACATAATCACCTTCCTTAAAGGTCAACTCTCTCCTTCTAGTACCAGCATAACTCTTCTGCCTGGATTGAGCTGTCCTCAGATTCTCTCTGATTATCTGCACTTGCCTTTCAGCTTCTTGATAATTTCTAGCCCAAATAATTGGCTCTCTCCTGTCTCACTCCAATACAAAGGAGTTCTACACTTCCTTCCATATAGAGCCTCAAAGGGTGACATCTTGAGACTGGCTTGGTAGCTGTTGTTATAAGAGAATTCAGCATAGGGCAGACTCTTATCCCAACTACCTCCATGTTTTAGAGCACATGCTCTCAACATATCCTCCAGAATCTGATTTGTCCTCTCAGTCTGTCCATCTGTCTAAGGATGATAAGCTGAGTTGAAATTCAACTTTGTACCCATGGATTCGTGCAGCTTCTACCAGAAACGGGATGTGAACTGAGTACCTCTATCAGACACTATCTTCTTGGGTACACCATGCAAACACACAATTCTTGACATATACAACTCTACCAACTTGGACCCAGTATAGGTGGTCCTCACCGGAATGAAGTGAGCTACCTTAGTCAATCAATCCACTATGACCCATATTGAATCATATCCATCTCGGGTGTGCAGGGCAAACCAACAATAAAATCCATACTGATTTCTTCCCACTTCCATTCATGAACCTTTAATGGTTGAAGCAATCCAGCTAGTCTGTGGTGTTCAACCTTGACTCTCTGACATATATCACACAAGGCTACATGTGCGGCCACATCCCACTTCATTCCATACCACCAATATTTCTCCTTGAGATCTTTGTATATCTTGGTGCTGCCAGGATGGATAGAATAGGCTGAGTCATGAGCTTCCCTCGAGATGGTGTCTCTGATTTTTTCCACATCCCGTACACAAATCCTCTTTCTGAACCATATAGTTCCCTGATCATCTCCTGTAAAATCTGAAGCTTTTCCTTCTTCCATGAGTTCCTTAATCTCCTTGATCTTGACATCCTCAAGTTGTCCTTTCCGTATCTCTTACTCTAGAGTTGATTCTACTTCCATAGTCACTCCATCAGTATGAGAAACTATCCCCAAGTTGAGTTTCTTAAACTCCTTCATCAACCCTTCAGGCATCTGGAATGCTAGAGCCATTTTGGCATGACCCTTCCAACTCAAGGCATCTGCAACCAAGTTTACTTTACCAAGGTGGTAATGAATTTGCAGATCATAGTCTTTGGAGGATGCTACTACCTACAAAGATATGCAGCTGGGTTTGTCAACATCCTGCGATGCACACAGAGCAGCTCTATTTCTGGTGAAGGTAGGCTGTGCTACCATTTAGCAAATGGCATTTGATTTTCCACACTCTGCATCATACTCCATATGGTTACGTATTGCTCATCTTTTAGGAGCATGGCAAGGCCTATGAAGCACTCTTGTCTGGTTTGAGCTTGGATTCTTGAAGCAAACCAATTGAAGCATTCGGGTAACCTCTGCTCTATTTGCTTCTGTTCTTTGGCTGATTATGTTTGCTAGCAGATTGGGGTTGTTGTCAATTATACTTATAAGATCAATGAATCACAATGGTTATACCACCCTCCATATCGAAAGAAACAAAGTTCATTCTGTGACATATCAGTACAACTAATCTCTAGTACTTTACCCCCGAACCCGTGACAGTCTTAATTGAGTGATGTTTCATATGCTTGTTTTCTGATTTGACTCCGATAATTATCTAAGCAGGAAGTTGGCGTAGAGTCTATCTGCTTATTTACCTTCATTGTGATGTGCTAATGGAACTTGTAACCATATTTGCAGGGAAGAGGACCATCCGTGAAGAAGGTTGTTAGTGTAAAGGCTAAAGGAAGAAAGTGGTTACTACACAGGCAAGAAGATTATAGGTTGATAGCTGTTACACATGGTCGTATAGTACTAGTGCACAGGCAAGAACAAAGGTTGTTAGTTGTTACTTGAAAGTCGAAACTTGTAACGGCCTCAGTTGATAATCCTTCGCGTCAATCTTAATCTGAGTCCCTGATCACCTGTCTCCGTTTTTCCAGGCCTAAGTGTTCCGACTCCAGAATCTTCCGACCCTTCGATCCGACCCCTCGCCGTGGTCTCCCTAGTTCTGACCCCACCGACCCCCAACCCACCGTCGGATCTTCCTAAGCCATCCCACAGCGTCACCCTTCAGTTCGAGCCGTGGACCATCGCGACTGACCGGTGGGCCCACGAGATCTTTTCCCCCAGATCTCCCGCGACAGGCGCACTCGAGTTGCATGCCCGCTTCAGAGTTTCCCAGCCGCGTGGCTCAACTCCTCCGACGTCCACCACTCCGCCTCGTCGCCGGCCCACGACCGGATGGATTCTCGCGCCCCCTTCCCCAATCGCGACGGAAGCTCCTCTGCTACCCTTTCTGCAGCACCTCGCCGCCCGCGCCCATCATCACATCGCCAGATCCCGGCCGCAGAGCCCGATGCCGCCCGTCTTTTCCATCACCTCGCCACAGTCGCGCTGCCCCGGTCTTCGCTACGCGACGATTCCTCCTCCGCCAACCCAGACTGCGGCAGCGACAGCTCCCTTTCCCGCCCTGTCAGAAGCCGCCCCGACAATCTGTTGCTCCACGCTCGCCCGCGCGACCGCAGCCGCCTGTCTTCTCACCTGTGCGCCCTCGTTTCTAGCGCCGTTTTCCCGGTCACTTCCATCAGATCCACCACACGACGACGCCCACCTCCGCCAAATCTCAACCACCGGCAAACCCGCGCCTGCACGACCCTGACGTCAGTGCCCAATGACCGCCGGTGTCATCCCCGAAGTCCTGCTCCACCGCCCTCGTCGCTCAATCGCCACCCCGGCAGAGCACTCCATCGTTTCTTCCCCAGTCTTCGCGCCGCTCCCCCCTTATCACTTCCGCACCGCTATAAAATGGGATGCCGGAGTCCCGCCGGAGTTCCCCTTTGCCCTAGCTGCCCTCTCTCTTACTCCCTGTTCGAGCTCACAGCGCCACCACCTAAGTCTGAAGAACTCTCCTCTCTGCTCAAGCACTACCTTTTCCCAATCCGCCAGCCACTGCTTTCAGTGCCGCCCAAGAGCTTGCTGTGATCCACAAGGAGCACCGCCGCCGCCGGAACACCGCCGGACAGCCTTGCCGCTGTCCCAAGCCCCTTAGTCCTTCCGCCCAAGCCTCCTCTGTAAGACGAAGGTAGGCTGCCGACCCTTGTTCGCCTCGTCCGACCCCTCCTATCCGCCCGACCCTGGTTCCATCTCGCCCGACCCTATCTGTTCCGCCGACCCTTCTCCGCCTCGCCCGAGGGCTCGGCTGTACCTTTTTCTTTGTACCGAGGGTGTATGTCTAAAACTTGGGGACCTTTCAGCGTTAAGTCTGAGGACCCCTAGCACATCTATTCCTCTAGATTTAGGGCCAGATCATAAGTTCCTCCCCATCCGACCCTTACATCTTGATCTCCATCAACTCCATCGAACCTTCCCACCCTCCTGTAACTTGCCGCAAGTTTCTAGGCTCAAACTTGCAAGTGTTGCTGTTGAAATAACCGTCTATGCTAACCAATGCATTGCATTCGTGTAGAGTTGCGTCTTGCTGACGGCTACTACGAGCTGCACCCGGCGCCAGAAGACGACGGTGTAGCTGAGCTCCTGCTTCCAGAAGCCGAAGCTGCCCAAGAAGGTGAGCAGTTCCCTTCCTCCTTGCTCGAAGACAAGCCCCGGATGCATGAATCCCCTATGTTTTACCAGACTTGTGCATGCCTTCTTTAACACGCTTGTGCATTTACGTATAGGAGTTGGTTGGAACCATAGATGCATAACTTAGCTCCCTTGATCTGAACACTAGCTGTTGGACCGGGTAGATGCTTTGCTTAAATAGGAAACGGTAAAAGCCGAGTGATTCCCTGTCACTCGCGAGTTGTAGGAGTTGGATGTCTACCCTTCTGTTACAACTATAAGGACGATGGACGGGGCAGGGTTATGGGTAACTCTTTGGTGGTTGGCTGATCGCCCCGTCTGTCTATGAAACTTGCTAAGGCCCGACAGTGGTGGTGTTCGTGATCAAGTGTTTGAAAGTACTAATCTCATACCTAGTATGGGATGGGGAATCCTAGTACCTGATTGAACTAGGGCGTGGCTTATACCCCTGCTGTCCCTGGAACGAGGTTCCCATGGTGCATCATGTGGGTGCAAGCACGGTCACAGTACAGCAGAGGCCGGGACTGTGGAGCATTGCATGCCAAGGGAAGTTTGGACCTGACACGCGCCTAGGAATTGATGGGGACGGCCGACACAGGAAGCGGCCCTTGTGGTGCGCGGATGTCGTGAGATTAGGTTCGCCATGCATGGTTAAGAAACTCGAATCGATTTGTCTGCCTCTCACAGTTTGAGACTGCTTGATCGCTATGTCACCCTAAGTAAATAAGGAATCTGATGATGACATGGTTTTGTTGATGTTGTACATACCCTTTGGTTGGTTCTATGCTTGCTTAGAATAGGTTGCAAACTTAGACCGGATAATGAACTTAGCACCGGAGCTAAAACTTGCAAGTAGGGATACACCTAGCGCTTTTGGCAAACAAACCCCTCAGCCAAAAAGCCTTGCATGTCTAGAAGAGGTAGTTTGGCGCGCTCCCTGTCGGTTAAGTCTTGCTGAGCTTAGTAGCTCAGCCTTGTTGTGGCTCTTCTTTTTCAGGTGAAGTTGCTGCCTCTGAAGCTCCTTCTGCTGGCACTTGGCCGCCCCAACTCCCTCCGGGTTGGACGGTTGAGTGGGATCCCTCCTTGGACGGCGAGGAGCGGGATCACTGATGTCCCAGTTGGTTTCACCAGGGATGTCCGACCCCGACGAAGTAGCTTCCGCTTGTTGTTTTATCTTCTGTGGTTTTCTTTCAAACCTTGTAAACTCTGATGATGTTTTATAACCAAACTGAATGGTTAAATTGCTTAACTTAGTAGACTTGTTGTATTCTCTGGAACCGCTCACCTTCGTGTGAGTTTGCTATTCGGTCCTGTTCAAGTGGTTAAATCGGATGAAATCCGACGGCACTTCGTGTTTGCTTGGATAAGACATGAGTGTCGCATATTAGGCGACTTAATCATGTTTAATCAAGCAAATCCGAAGCGGATCCGCCACAGCTGGTACCAGAGCCGGTTTAGCAAGACAGAGAACACAACAGGCCCTAACACACTTCTTTGAAAAGATAAAAGTTGCAAGAAACTCTTTGAAAAGTATCTCGTACGATCGTTAAGGATGACTTTAGTACGAGAGGCCCTAGGGGATTTTGGGGTTGTTTTTAGGTGGCTAATATTTATTGGTTATCTTGCTAACCCTTCCAGCACTTCGCCATGTTTATCATATGTGTGCCGAGTTCCGCATCACGAGTATGCGAGGGTTGATAGGGAGTTCTATTCAAAGGACCCTATCATCGCGGTTGTTTCGCCCACATGTATCATACGTGCGCAGATTCCATATGTAATCCATACGAAGGTTGGTATGGTTCGATTCCAACGAGCCTATCATCACGGTTCTTCGCCACGTCTATTATACGTGCGCTGATTCCGCATCACGAGTATGCGAAGGGTTATACGGTTCCATTCAAAGGGGACCTATTTCCACGGTTGAGTGCTGTCCATGCAGCCTTGAACGCATGGGTGCCGTTCCTATAGTGAGCGGTAATGTTTGGGAACGCTTTCGTGGGTGCTGGCACGAAAGGTTCGTGTGGTTGTGTTTTTCTGCAGGTACACTAACCGCGTTCACTTAGGAAACGTTGCTAGAACCGACTAGTTATTATAGGGAGAGACGTACTGGTTGCCTTGCCACCGGCACTAACTGCGTAAGACCAAGTTTGGTAGTTGTTTTGGTTGAGAACGAGGTAGGTCGTGCATGCGACATAAGCTAAAATCTGTAAAGTCACCCTCCTCAAAAGCAACCTTGCTCGGAAAGGCTCTTCTTCGGTTCTAAGGATTTCTAGTTTCTTCCAGCTTGTTTTCGGTTAAAACCCGGATGCGTTTTATGTCCGACCCCTGACCTTTAGAGTCCATCTCACGTTGTTTTGGTTCTTGGTTCCAGATGGCCACCCCCGGACATGTCCTGTATGGAGCGGATGGCATCTTCCATTCGACGTGTCTACACTTCGAGGGCTTTCCCGCGATCTTGTGCGACACCTTGAAGTGGTTCGGGTACCAGTCTCCACCGTTGTATGCAGGACAGTTGTACCTGGAGCGAGGCGTCCAAACCTGCAACGTACAAGCAGTAGTACCTCCCCCTCCTGTGCAGCCCGACTGGCCCTCATTTGGGATCTCAGCATACAGACTTGCCCCGGAAGACACCTGGGAGTCAGCTGCTCTTCAGCTCCTTACTCAATTCTGTCAGCTGCACCCATTGGAGGTCACCCTAGACCCCATCGGCCTGTTCTCTGCCAGGAACCGGTTGGACCCGGAGTGGCTCGACCGCGTCAGCAACATCGAGGTGTTGGCCACCACCTACTCAATGGTCACCATCTCCACCAATATCTGGTGTATGTCAGCCCTCTATCGGCTGATTGAGCTCCAAGGACGAGCCATGACTATCCTTGCTTGGACCGCCGTGGATGCCCAAGGGCACCTCCAGGCCGCCAGAAGAGACCTGGTGGGCCAAACATATCAGCTCATCCAACAAGGCATTCAGATCCATGACATGCAGGACAGAATCTCTGAGCTCGAGGGAGAAGTAGCCGACTTGGTGGACGGCATGATCGAGCTATCGGAGGAAAAGATGGAAGTGGAAATGGAGCTGGCGGTTGCCAATGCTCATCTGGCCAATGCTCATCTGGACGAGCATCACGCTGAGCTCGATGACATGCATGCCCTCCAGATGCAACTGGAAGCTCAAGAAGATCCTGAGGAGGTTGAGGAAGCGTCCAGTATGGACATTGAAGAGGACGACGCCCCTTCTCCCACTCATAGTGTTCCCTGGTAGATGGAGAGTTGCAGGGAACCCATTCTTTTGTTGTACTCCTCGGCAGCCTAAATTTTTGGAAAGTCCTATAGTAGGTTAGCCTTGAGTCGAGTACTCCTTGTGTTTTAGAACACCTCTGTAAAAAGATCCCAATGAAATCAAATCCTGAGTCTGACCTTTAACTCTTTATAAAATGTTGGAATGTTAGACTATGTGAGTTGTGCAGTGATCACACACACCGTTTTTCTGTGGGTCCGTTCAAGTTTGGCCGACCCCGGTTCGCGAGATCGGATGCGCCCGACCCTTCGAGGCAGTTCTCCGCCTCGCCCGACCCCTTTTTGTGTGGATCGTTTTGCCGACCCCTTTTCTCGGGATGCTCGCCTAGCCCGACCCCTTGGCTTAAGCTCAGATGTAAGGGAATTCCAGGAGTCTGGGTATGGTATGGTTCACCCGAAGTCGAGTACAAGGCTAAGATAAATACTAACTAAGATGACAATGGGAAGAGTGTATCTTCCTTATGAGGACGTGTGTTGCATTATCAGCAAGAGTTGCATTGGAGAATTTAACTTGTGCGTTCCCATCTGTTGGAGTATTTCTGAGATTATGAATTTAATGGAACGTTAACTCTTGCAGATGGCGCATCGCACCAGATCTGGCTCTGTGCCCGGCAGCAGCGAGCAGAGACAGGATCTTCCCCCACCCCCACCCCCGTCTCCACTAGAGGCAATCTTAGCGGCTCAGACCGAGCTGCTGAGACATCTGGTACAAGGGCAACAACAATAGCAGCCCCATGGTGGAAGGGCTCAGCAGCAACCTCATGTTGCTCGGTATGAAGACTTTTTGGGGACGCAGTCCCCATTATTCCAGAAGATCCAAGACCCGCTTGATGCAGACGCCTGGGTTCGCACCATCGAGTCCAAGTTTGAGCTTCTCACCGCCCAGTGCCCCAATCACAACAAGGCCCGGTTTGCAGCCCAGCAGTTACGTGGTTCCGCCCGGCTATGGTGGGATCACTACCACGCCATGTTGCCAGCAGACCATGTCATCAGCTGGAACAAGTTCAAGACCGCGTTCAGAGCGCACCACATTCCGGATGGTCTCCTGGAGCGCAAGCTCAATGAATTCCTGGCTCTTCACCAAGGAAACCGAGATGTGTTACACTACGCTCAGGCCTTCACGACCTGTGTCATTATGCTGGATATCACGCGGACACCGACGAGAAGAAGCGGGACAGATTCCGCAGAGGGCTGATGTGGCGGAACCGCCCAACTTAAGCTGGTTTAAGTGCGCCTAATCGCTGTCGGAACAGCAATTATCCGAAACGCACCTAAAACAGCCTAAGTCCGGTAGTCCGTCGAGTGTCCCTAGGACTCCTCGAAGGATCCACGACGTATCTCATAGCCATACATCAGGATAATATCCGCGATGGGATAATATCAACAAATATTACATTTTTAAAGACATAACAAAGGTACGATATATTACAACCATAGTTTGAAACAACTTAATCGTGCAGGTTAGCGTGGTTCTAAGAATTTAAAACCAGTTCGGAAGAAAAATAAACATTTAAGTTTTATTCTAGAGTATCATGAGACTCATAAGATACTCTAGGTCTTCGGGGCTTCCTCTTCGGTGGGTCCCTGCTGGCTTTCTGAAAACAACAACAAGGGATCCCCTGAGTACGAAGTACTCAGCAAGTCTTACCCGACTAACCAATATAATAGTTTTTCTTTGGAATGCATGTCAGCCTTTGGGTGTGCTTGGTTGACACAATTTTGCCGGAAAAGCTTACTATAAGTGAGGCCTTAGTTTTATCTTTTATTTGAGTTAAGTCATTACCTAACCATTCTAGATGATAACAGAAGTAAAAGCAATCACAGCGGTTAAATCATACAGTACTTGTCAACAGGAGATTTTATATTGCATGAGTTTATACTACGATGCTCAACAGCGATCAAGTGCATTCATAACCGAGAATTGCGGCGATCCGGATCTAATTACATCCTGCAGGAGAGTACCCTGATCACCAGCATTATACGACTGTTCCGGTCGTATCTCACAACCTCTCGATTAGCAAAGTCAATGATTAGGAATACAACTACCCGGACCCAGGGATGCACCCCCACATGGGACCCCACGTCTGGCCTGATCTCCATGTGAGTTTCAGGCTACACCCCTGCCAATCTCCAGCACGTCAAATGCGGGTACGAAGCATTCCTGATCAAAGAATTTACTAATCTACTGGGCTTTACTGGTCCCATACCCAGTAAGTGATCTGAGGTTATCACTTGATCAATGGTTAAGACACGGATCGGTCCTTAACCAGATTAATCTAGCAGACAGAACTACATCTCTAGCTTCTGTCTGGTTCCATGTACCAAACTATCTTTCATAAGCAACATGTATGACTTAAGAGTTTTTCCTTAAGGTTGGTAAACCAAGCATGTAAGCAAGTAAGCAACTCTAGACTTGGGTAGCTTCTAAGGTTTGAACAAGTCGCAAAGATGTCCTTAAATCAAGGCATGATCATACACAAGAATAGGTTTCAATCAACTCCTAGACTTAGTGCATACAATAAGCAAATAACCTATAACTAGTCACATGAAATAACGACTCCAAAATAGATAGGTATAAATGCACCGGGGCTTGCCTGGGATCAACAAAGGTTAGTTCTTCGGAAAACTTCTTTATTAAACAGAGACACTTCAACACTTCGTGAACGCTGTCCATCTCCAGCTGAAATCCACGAATTCCCACTCCAGGAGTTGTGCCGTCTACGATGCAGCATATGCAAGAGTTAGATATGCAAACTTTTGAATACAAGACTATACAACTTTCCTTCATGATAAAGTTGTAAGCCAACAAGGACTATACAATTTATCATGATAAAGTTGCAAGCCAACACATAAAAACCCTAAAGATTAGCCCACCATTTTTATTTCCTTTACTGAACCTACCTTAGACCTCTTCTTTTATTTTTAAAAGCATTATAATAATTTTCTAATCTCAAAAACCTAATTCCTATGAATTTATAATAATTTGTGGATAATAAAGCATTTTCAAGTTTTATACATTTAATAAAGTTTAAGCATTTATTTAAATACCTTACACAAAAAGGCATTAAATAAATACCTAAATTTTTATTATTTTTCCTAGGGTTTAAGAATTTTAATGCATAAAGGAAAATAAAACAATCCTAATAAAATTGGTTTCACTAATTTTGGGCACTTCTAGAATTTCCTGTGAATTAAATGGTGAAAACAGCATTTACTCTATTTATCTAATAAAAGAAAACCTAAGATTTAATAAAAACCCCCGGCCAAACTTTTCTAACTTGCTTCTACCCACCATCACTTCCACCTAGGGCCTACCCAGCCTCCTACTCTTCTTCTTCTTTTCTTCATTGACAAGTGGGGCCCACAGCCGGCACCCTTCCTCGGGCCAAAAGGTGGCCCGTCAATCCTTAACCCGTGGCGCGTGGGCTTCCTCGTGGTATCTCTTTTTTTGGGCCGGCTTCCTCCTCTTCTCCTCTTTCTCAACTCCGGCCGGCCCACCTTCTTTCTCCTTTACTTCTATCTGGGCCGCACAGCCTATTTTCTTTTCAACCCGATCGTCAGCCCACCGGTCCTCCCTTTCTTCCTCAAAAGGTCATCGGCCCAACGAACGTCGACGCACTAATGGGCCTCCTCCACCGCAACTGGGCAACACGGCCCAAGCAACACTCTACTGGCCTGCTAAACCCCTCCTTTTTCTTTTATGCTGCGCGGGCCAGCTGGGCCAATTCTTTCCCTTGGCCCAAGACGGGTGACCGGCCTACTCCTTCTCTCCCGCTCCACCTGGGCCTCCCCCACCGAGACTTGGACTCCTGGCCCAAGTTCACCAACCGGCCTGCCTCCTCCTCCCCTTGGCCCACGACGGACGGCGGCCCCTCTTTTCTTTCTCCCTTTTCTTCTATGCCGCGCGGGCTTTAGCTGGGCCGGCGTCTCTCTCTCGGCCCAAAACGGCGGTTGGCCTTTCTTCTTCTCCTTCTTCTCCTCACAACCCCCTGACGCACGGCTTCTTCCTCCCGGCGCAAAAACAGGGGGCGCGCTGGCGTGAGGAAGACGGGGCAGCCCCGGCCAACGGCGGCTCGCCGGCGGCCGAGAGGGACGGGGTGGCGGCGCCCCAGGCCAGGCGCACCTGCGCCCACCGCCAGCTCGCCGGGAGGCGGCCCGAGCCGGCCCCTCCACGGGCGGCTGCGGCTTGGCCCACTGCCGGCCATGGCGGCGCACGGAGACGGCACAAGCAGCTCCCTCGACTCCCCCAACAGCTTCTATACTCTTGCAGGACGCCCCTAGGCCCGCCAATCGAGAAGGAAAAGCCGATTCAGGAGCTCACCTTGGGAATTGGATGACGGCGGCCGGCGGATGGAAATAGCGGCACACCGGAGCTTGACGGCGGGGAGCTGGAAAATGGAGGAGCTTGGGACGTTGAGGAGTAGCTGGCGGAACTTTGGGTGGATGGAATTGCAAGAAGAGGTGGCGATGTTGGTGAATCGGCCGGCGGCGGCACTGATTGCGCAAGCTCTGCTTGCACGGCAGAAAAACCCAGGGCGGCAGTTTAACTGGAGGAGGGCAAGGCGATAGCGACGCAACATTATCGTGCATGACCTCCAGCTTAGCTCGTGGTAGGCGGCGGGGTGCGAGCGTGGCTGTCGCGCTGGCCAACATGCCCGAGAGCTGGCGGCGGCACGGCACTGTCGCTCTGTTCTTCCTGTTCTTTTTCCTTCCTTCCAAACCGACACGTTCACGCCTCGATTGCTCGAAATATTTCATCTCAACTAATAGAACTCCTTTAAGCAAACTTGTAGATTGATCTGAGCACTTCAATTGATAAATAGGCCTCTACCCGAGATGAGCACCCTAAAGTCGAGATTTTTAAGCTCCAAGCTTCTGTCAGCTTGTACTGTTACTGAACTCTATCGATTCAGTTCGACAGTTCCAATATGGTCATTTATCCTTCTTTGGCACCAATTTCAGTAGCCCAATTGTATCCCATATAGGCCAACCGTTCCCTATGTGTGTTCTACAACTAATAAGGATTCCATTTTGCACCAGAAACCATATAACCTTTGCACTAGATTTTCCTAAAATTTGCTCCAAACATCGCTAGTTAACACTGTTTTCAGACTTAGATTTTATGCAGCTTCGAGAGTTGGCCGAAATAGCTAGAGTGCTGACTTTGAGTTCTGATTTAAATTTGATTCTTTCGCTATCTCTGAGCAACAACACCTTATTAAACATGTCCAAGGATCATACTTCACCTCTGTCTAGTTGCCTTTGCTCACTTACTTGAAAAATTGGGCAGAATTCGGTTTCAAACATAGATACTCGTCATGTTTTTCTAGACTTAGACTTAATTCGGCAAGGAGCTCGAAATCTGCTCAATTGCTGACTTTTGGTTCCAATTTGATTTCAAACCTTCCACTTTCTCCGGACAACAACTATTCATTTACCTTCTCCATAATCCATATTACACTAATGTCCAAAAACATCTGCTCACTTTTAAGGAAATTTCTCCAGAAATTGGTTCTAAAGTCCTGTACTCAATACCATTTTCAGACTTAACCAAAATCCAGCAAAACCGCCTATTGTGACAAAGTGCCAACTTTAGGCTTCCACTTGAAATAGTTCCCTCTGCTATTCCTGATCAACAACACCCAGAGTTAGGAGTCCAAAGTTCATACTTCAACATGGTATAGTTGCCCTGATTTACTTATTTGAGAAATTCATCGGAATTCACTTTCCAAAATGGACTCTGAGCTGTTTTTCTGATTTCTTGTTTTTGGACGGTGAATAGTAAACGTAGCTTTTCATTTCCTTCTCCGATTTCTTTTGAGTGTTTAGGATCAAATATTACTCCAAATTTTTGACCCTTAAGTTCTAATCAGCTTTACACTTCCACTCTATATTTTCGCCGAATTTTTCTGAATATCAAATTCAAAATTCAAATTTCGGCCAAATTTGACCCGAATTTGATTTTCGGTCAATTCCTTTTTCTTTTCTTCTCGAATTGCTTTCAATTCTTCAAATTCACTTTGATGACTAAAAATGGCAGGTGTTACAGCTGAGCTTGGAGCTCAGAGAAAGGTTAAACCCGATAAGGGTGGATACATACAATGAGTTGGTCAACCTGGCCATCTCCCAAGAGGACTGCATGAAGGCTCTGGCAGCCAAGAGGAAGAGGAAAGCCCCACTGCCAACGCCCAGCCCACCTGCGCAGCGTTTCAGAATGGTTCCACCCCAGGCGCCCAGTCGACCCCAGCAGTCGGGAAGGTGGATTGCCCGACCCCCACCAGCAGCAGCGCCCCGTTTTCCTGGTTTCCAACCACAGGCGCCTCGGCCAACCCTGCCGCCACCCCCACGCCCTGCAGCGGGTAACCGCTGTTTTGCCTGCGGCGATGTGGGACATTTCGCCAAGGACTGCCCCAGAAATCAGAGCCCGCGCCCAGGGCAGAGCAATGCGACGCCCAACAAAGGAAAGAGGCCCAAGGTGCAAGTTCGCCAAGGTCGACTGAACTTCACCCACGCAGCAGAGCTTCCTGAAGGTGCACCGATAATGACGGGTACCTTTCTGATTCACAGTTTTTCAGCTTTGGTTTTGTTTGACTCAGGAGCTTCACATAGTTTTATCGGGAGAAAGACCCGTGACAAGTGTGGGTTACAAGAATGCCAAACCAGAGGGTCTTTTAGAATATCCACCCCGGGTGGAATGATCACATCTGATAGGATGAGTGTCAACGTGCCTATTCAGCTAGGCCAAAACCTTTTTAAGGAAAATCTGATCATCCTTGACCTGGAAGGAATAGATATCATTCTTGGTATGGATTGGATGAGCCGACACCAAGTGGTTCTAGACCCAGCCACCCGAACCCTCCTCATCAACTCGCCCTTTTATGGCAGTACTACCCTGTTCTTGAACCCTCCTAAGTCCGCACTCCCTTGTGCGTACCCTCTATCGCAAGCCCAACTAGAGAGCCTCCCTGTTGTCTCTGAGTACCCTGATGTGTTCCCAGAGGACTTGCCCAGCATGCCACCTGATAGAGACGTGGAGTTTGCCAAAGAGTTGATCCCCGGCACCGCCCCCATCTCCAAACGACCCTATCGGATGCCACCAGCTGAGCTGGCCGAGTTGAAGACCCAGTTGCATGATCTGTTGGAAAAAGGTTTCATCCGACCCAGTGCATCACCCTAGGGTTGCCCGGCCCTGTTTGTGAAGAAGAAGGATGGCAATCTACGCATATGTGTAGACTACCGACCTCTCAATGCGGTGACTATCAAGAACAAGTACCCACTCCCCCGCATTGATGTCTTGTTTGATCAGTTAGCTGGAGCTAGAGTGTTCTCCAAAATCAATCTTCGTTCAGGTTATCACCAAATCAAGATCCGACCATGTGACATCCCTAAGACTGCCTTCTCCACAAGATATGGACTCTACGAATACCTGGTCATGTCTTTTGGACTCACCAATGCACCCGCATACTTCATGTACCTCATGAACTCGGTATTCATGCCCGAGTTGGACAAGTTTGTAGTGGTGTTCATTGATGATATCCTGGTGTACTCGAAGAGCGAAGAAGAACATGCCAACCATCTTCGCGTAGTTCTCCAACGACTGAGAGACCATCGGCTCTATGCCAAATTCTCCAAGTGTGAGTTCTGGTTGGATAGTGTCAAGTTCTTGGGACATACTATCTCTAAGAGTGGCATAGCCATCGACCCCAGCAAGGTACAGAAAGTCATAGACTGGAAGCCTCCTGCCTCAGTGCACCAAATCCGAAGTTTCCTTGGACTGGCAGGCTACTATCGGCGTTTCATACCGGATTTCTCCAAGATAGCTAAGCCGATGACAGAGTTGTTGAAGAAAGAGGCCAAATTTGTGTGGGACAGTCAATGTGAGGAAGCTTTCAAAACCTTAAAGCGCTTGCTGACCACAGCCCCAGTTTTGGCCCAACCCGACCCCTCTAGGTCGTTTGACGTGTACTGTGATGCCTCTGGCACTTGACTTGGGTGTGTTCTTATGCAAGACAACCGAGTCATTGTCTATGCCTCACGAGTGTTACGACCTCATGAGCTGAACTACCCGACCCATGATCTTGAGTTGGCAGCAGTGATCCATGCCTTAAAGATATGGAGACATTATCTGATGGGCACCCGCTGAAACATCTACACCGACCACAAGAGCCTCAAGTATATCTTCACCCAAGCCGACCTCAACATGCGCCAAAGAAGATGGCTGGAGTTGATAAAGGACTATAATTTAGAAGTACACTATCACCCCGGCAAGGCCAATGTGGTGGCCGACGCTCTTAGCCGCAAGCCCTGTTGCAACTGCTTGTTGGCAACAACCTTCACCGAAACCTTGTGTCATGAGATGGGAAAACTCAGTTTGGAAATTGTTTCCCATGAAACCCTCGGCCACATCACCCTTGACTCTATTTTAGAAGACCAAATAAGGTCAGCACAAGTGGAGGATGAGGAAGTAAAGCGGATCACCAAGAAGATCTCCTTGAAGGAAGAAGGGTATAAGCAGTTCCGACAGGATGAAACTGGAAGCGTATATTATGAAACCCGACTGGTTGTACCGGCCGACCCCAACTTGAGGAAGCAGATCCTAGATGAAGCTCACCTCTCCAAATTCTCAATCCACCCAGGCAGCAATAAGATGTACCAGGATCTACGCCAGGCTTTCTGGTGGAGCGGAATGAAACAGGAAATTGCCCGGTACGTTTCAGAGTGCGACACTTGCCAACATGTCAAGGCCAGTCATCTAAAGGTAGCAGGTACTTTATAGCCCCTACCTATTCCTTCTTGGAAATGGGAGGATGTCAGCATGGATTTCATTGTCGGACTGCTTCTTTCATCGCAGTGACATGATTCCATTTGGGTTATAGTGGACCGTCTGACCAAGACCGCCCACTTCCTTCCTGTCCACACCACCCACACAGTCAAGCAGTATGCAGAACTATACCTTGACCGCATAGTTTCCCTACACGGTGTGCCTAAGACCATCATCTCTGATCGAGGAATTCAGTTTGTAGCACGCTTTTGGGAACAGCTACAAGCATCCATGGGCACCAAACTCATCCGTAGCTCAACCTATCATCCCCAAACCGACGGTCAAACCAAAAGAGTCAATCAGATCCTTGAAGACATGTTAAGAGCTTGTGTCATTCACTATGACAGAAACTGGGACAAGTGCCTGCCATTGGCGGAGTTCTCCTATAACAATAGCTACCAAGCCAGTTTGAAGATGGCACCATTTGAAGCATTGTACGGACGGAGATGCCGGACACCATTGAACTGGTCCCAAGCGGGAGAGAGACAAGTTTATGGCCCTGACTTAGTAGTAGAAGCCGAAGAACAAGTGAAGGTAATTCAAGCAAATCTCAGGGCTGCCCAATCTCGACAGAAGAGTTACTCTGACAGGCGAAGAAGGCCCCTACAGTTTGACATTGGTGATCATGTGTATCTTCGAGTTTCCCCAACCAAAGGAGTGCAACGGTTTGGAGTAAAAGGAAAATTGGCTCCCCGTTACATTGGCCCATATGAAGTTGTGAAAAGTTGTGGACCCGTTGCCTATCGAATCCAACTCCCAGAACAGCTATCGGCCATACACGACGTTTTCCATGTGTCTCAGCTGAAGAAATGTGTCCAAGTTCCAACCGAGATCTTAGAACAAGAGCAGCTTCAAGTTGAGCCTGACCTAACCTATGCAGAGTATCCGGCTAAGGTCCTTGACCAGAAAGAAAGGCATACCCGCCGCCAAATGGTCAAAATGTACAAGATCCTCTGGAGGAACCACACGGAGGATGAAGCAACGTGGGAAACAGAAGAGTACTTGAACAAGCACTTCCCCGGTTTTCTCTCCAGCCAAGGAGGTAAAGGCTACACACCCCCACCGGTTACTACTACATCCGAATCTCGGGACGAGATTCTTCTTAAGGGGGGTAGGCTGTAACGGCCTCGGTTGATAATCCTTCGCGTCAATCTTAATCCGAGTCCCTGATCACCTGTCTCCGTTTTTCCAAGCCTAAGTGTTCCACCTCCAGAATCTTCCGACCCTTCGATCCGACCCCTCGCCGTGGTCTCCCCAGTTCCGACCCTACCGACCCCCAACCCACCGTCGGATCTTCCTAAGCCATCCCACAGCGTCACCCTTAAGTTCGAGCCGTGGACCATCGCGACTGACCGGTGCGCCCATGAGATCTTTTCCCCCAGATCTCCCGCGACAGGCGCACTCGAGTTGCATGCCCGCTTCAGAGTTTCCCAGCTGCGTGGCTCAACTCCTCCGACGTCCACCGCTCCGCCTTGTCGCCGGCCCACGACCGGATGAATTCTCGCGCCCCCTTCCCCAATCGCGACGGAAGCTCCTCTGCTACCCTTTCTGCAGCACCTCGCCGCCCGCGCCCATCATCACATCGCCAGATCCCGGCCGCAGAGCCCGATGCCGCCCGTCTTTTCCATCACCTCGCCACAGTCTCGCCGCCCCAGTCTTCGCTACGCGACGATTCCTCCTCCGCCAACCCAGACCGTGGCAGCGATAGCTCCCTTTCCCACCCTGTCAGAAGCCGCCCCGACAATCTTTTGCTCCGCGCTCACCCGCGCGACCGCAGCCGCCTGTCTTCTCACCTGTGCGCCCTCGTTTCTAGCGCCGTTTTCCCGGTCACTTCCATCAGATCCACCACACGACGACGCCCACCTCCGCCAAATCTCAACCACCGGCAAACCCGCGCCTGCGCCACCCTGACGTCAGTGCCCAATGACCGCCGGTGTCATCCCCGAAGTCCTGCTCCACCGCCCTCGTCGCTCAATCGCCACCCCGGCAGAGCACTCCATCGTTTCTTCCCCAGTCTTCGCGCCGCTCCCCCCTTATCACTTCCGCACTGCTATAAAATGGGATGCCGGAGTCCCGCCGGAGTTCCCCTTTGCCCTAGCTGCCCTCTCTCTTACTCCCTGTTCGAGCTCACAGCGCCACCACCTAAGTCTGAAGAACTCTCCTCTCTGCTCAAGCACTACCTTTTCCCAATCCGCCAGCCACTGCTTTCAGTGCCGCCCAAGAGCTTGCTGTGATCCACAAGGAGCACCGCCGCCGCCGGAACACCGCCGGACAGCCTTGCCGCTGTCCCAAGCCCCTTAGTCCTTCCGCCCAAGCCTCCTCTGTAAAACGAAGGTAGGCTGCTGACCCTTGTTCGCCTCGTCCGACCCCTCCTATCCGCCCGACCCCGGTTCCATCTCACCCGACCCTGTCTGTTCCGCCGACCCTTCTCCGCCTCGCCCCAGGCTTGGCTGTACCTTTTTTGTTTGTACCGAGGGTGTATGTGTAAAACTTGAGGACCTTTCAGCGTTAAGTCTGAGGACCCCTAGCACATCTATTCCTCTAGATTTAGGGCCAGATCATAAGTTCCTCCCCATCCGACCCTTACATCTTGATCTCCATCAACTCCATCGAACCTCCCCACCCTCCTGTAACTTGCCGCAAGTTTCTGGGCTCAAACTTGCAAGTGTTGCTGTTGAAATAACCGTCTATGCTAACCAATGCGTTGCATTCGTGTAGAGTTGCGTCTCGCTGACGGCTACTACGAGCTGCACCCGGCGCCAGAAGATGACGGTGTAGCTGAGCTTCTGCTTCCAGAAGCCGAAGCTGTCCAAGAAGGTGAGCAGTTCCCTTCCTCCTTGCTCGAAGGCAAGCCCCGGATGCATGAATCCCCTATGTTTTACCAGACTTGCGCATGCCTTCTTTAACACGTTTGTGCATTTACGTATAGGAGTTGGTTGGAACCATAGATGCATAACTTAGCTCCCTTGATCTGAACACTAGCTGTTGGACCGGGTAGATGCTTTGCTTAAATAGGAAACGATAAAAGCCGAGTGATTCCCTGTCACTCGCGAGTTGTAGGAGTTGGATGTTTACCCTTCTGTTACAACTATAAGGACGATGGACGGGGCAGGGTTATGGGTAACTCTTTGGTGGTTGGCTGATCGCCCCGTCTGTCTATGAAACTTGCTAAGGCCCGACAGTGGTGGTGTTCGTGATCAAGTATTTGAAAGTACTAATCTCATACCTAGTATGGGATGGGGAATCCTAGTACCTGATTGAACTAGGGCGTGGCTTATACCCCTGCTGTCCCTGGAACGAGGTTCCCATGGTGCATCATGTGGGTGCAAGCACGGTCACAGCACGGCAGAGGCCGGGACTGTGGAGCATTGCATGCCAAGGGAAGTTTGGACCTGACACGCGCCTAGGAATTGATGGGGACGGCCGACACAGGAAGCGGCCCTTGTGGTGCGCGGATGTCGTGAGATTAGGTTCGCCATGCATGGTTAAGAAACTCGAATCGATTCGTCTGCCTCTCACAGTTTGAGACTGCTTGATCGCTATGTCACCCTGAGTAAATAAGGAATCTGATGATGACATGGTTTTGTTGATGCTGTACATACCCTTTGGTTGGTTCTATGCTTGCTTAGAATAGGTTGCAAACTTAGACCGGATAATGAACTTAGAACTGGAGCTAAAACTTGCAAGTAGGGATACACCTAGCGCTTTTGGCAAACAAACCCCTCAGCCAAAAAGCCTTGCATGTCTAGAAGAGGTAGTTTGGCGCGCTCCCTGTCGGTTAAGTCTTGCTGAGCTTAGTAGCTCAGCCTTGTTGTGGCTCTTCTTTTTCAGGTGAAGTTGCTGCCTCTGAACCTCCTTCTGCTGGCACTTGGCCGCCCTAACTCCCTCCGGGTTGGACGGTTGAGTGGGATCCCTCCTCGGACGGCGAGGAGCGGGATCACTGATGTCCCGGTTGGCCTCACCAGGGATGTCCGACCCCGACGAAGTAGCTTCCGCTTGTTGTTTTATCTTCTATGGTTTTCTTTCAAACCTTGTAAACTCTGATGATGTTTTATAACCAAACTGAATGGTTAAATTGCTTAACTTAGTAGACTTGTTGTATTCTCTGGAACCGCTCACCTTCGTGTGAGTTTGCTATTCGGTCCTGTTCAAGTGGTTAAATCGGATGAAATCCGACGGCACTTCGTGTTTGCTTGGATAAGACATGAGTGTCGCATATTAGGCGACTTAATCATGTTTAATCAAGCAAATCCGAAGCAAATCCGCCACAAAACTGTGGTGCCACTAACGGATGAAGCGTCGTCGGAAAACCTGGGGAGCTGTGTTTCTATAGGATCCTACATTTTTTTAAAGGATGGAAGGAGCATCGTCTACGTGCTGTGCGTATACTAAAGTTGTGAAACTGGTCCAACATTGGACCTGGCACTTATGATAGATAAAAAAACTAGCGCATGAAGGTTGAAATCCTCAATCTAGATGCACAAATGAAGAAACGACCTTCTGTACCGATTGGGAACCCCTTTAGTACCAGTTATAGTTCGGTACTAAATAGGGGCCCTTTAGTACCGGGTCAAGTAACCGGTACTAAAGGGTATTAAAAAACAAAAAAAGAAATCTGGCCTCCCGCCAGCCTGACCCCCACCCCGCCGCTGCCACCCTCCCTCCCACCGCCCGCCCACCCGCCATCACCCGCCTCACCTGGCCCTGCCCGCTGTCGCCTGCCTCACCTCACCCCACCCGCCACCGCTCCCGCTCCCACCGTCGTCGTCGCCGCCTCACCTTGCCCCGCTGCTGCTGCCCATTGCTGGTGAGGGGCGAGTGGAGGGGGGAGGGGAGGGGAGGCAAAGGAGGAGAGGAAGGGTGAGGGTGAGGGTGAGGGCAAGCAGAGGCAGAGGAGGTGAGAAGAGAGAGAGGAGGGGGGATGGATGGATGTATGGATAAGAAGCGGCAACAGACTGTGGATGGGAGCTCTTTAGTACCAGGTGGGAGCTCCACCGGGTACTCAAGGGTGACCTGTCACCCGGTACTAAAGGGGGTCATGGGGGGCATATCGGGAACTATCCATTAGGTCCGGTACGAATGCTCACATTAGTACCGGATTCAATTGCAACCGGCACGAAGGTGCTGGACGAAAGGCCATTTCTCTAGTAGTGATGCTTAGTGATATTTTAGAACATTTGTTCTGGTACGGTAACGGGTAACACTGGTGAGATCAATAAATTCGGTGCATTTCTAGACCATGGTTTTTTATGGAGCGACTTTGAGTGTCCTTATGTCCTTAATTAGTTATGTAATATGTGGCGTAATATTAGAGTGTGTTTGGATGATAGAATCAGTTCCGTTTCTGGGTAGAAACGGTAGAATCTGTACCAAACACAATATAATTAGAAACGTTTCCATGAGAATCGGAGAGAAATCGTTTCTTCTTTTTGACCTACAAGAGAGAAACGACATTTTAGGTGTTTCGTCTGATTCTAGTTCTATCCAGCCATCTAGCCAAACGGTTACACAAAGTGATTCTAATTCACATGAGAAACATTTCTAGAGAAAATCCAGATCCAAAACATTTCTACGAGAATATGGAACCTACCAAACACACCCTTAGTAAGATTAAATCAAATTCGGTGTATTTTTAGGTCACTAAGGTTATGTTGCTAAGTTGCCTTTAATATAGTTATGCAATGCGAGCACAATTTGAGGAAATCGCCAGCAAGGTGGACGTGGAGGAGGGGATTGGGGTTAAGGGTTTGAAGATTGGAGTATGCTTCAATAGCTTGATAATATTAACAAAATAGTCACTAGCGATGGTAGGCCTAACTGTGGATTGGTGGTGGATTGAATGCAACAAAAGTGAGATAGGGCGGTGCCATCGGCTGGGTGGTGGAGGCTATATGATGGGTGGGTGCGAGCAAGCACAATTAGGGATGTGGTGAGGGTGGTTGAAACGACCTGATCGCAAGCAAGTGTGTAATAAAACTATTGTATGTAAGCAAAATTTACTCTGGACTATGATTAGGTAAAGCGTGGCTCGTCATAAAAATGTGGTTAACAAATTATTAGCTACAAGTGTGGCAAAATTAGTCGTGAAAAAAAAGTATGCCAAATATATCAGGAGGCTAAGGAAGTGTGGCATGTTATAATTATATTGATCGGTCAAATAGTAGTCCAACAACATAAGGTTTAACTAAGGGGGTGTTTGGGAGCACTCCACTCCAAAAAAATTGCTCCACTCCACCAACTCCGAAAATTTCGCAGCCAAACGCGTCTAGCTCCAGCAACTCCGGCTCCAGGAAAAAGGTGGAGCAGGGGGGTAGATCCACATTTTTTGTGGAGTACCTCAAGAGGTGCACAGACCTCCTCGTGGCGTTGGTGGGTATTTACCCACCATTGTCACTTGTTACATATTACCGGTTCGCGAAACATAAAACTCCCGTCGCCCATTCCACCCGCGCGTCGATCGCCGCCCCGTCCCACCCGCGCGCCGGCCGCCGCCCGCCGCGCCGCCCGCCGCGCCGCCCAGGGCAAGCTCCCCCGCGGCGACGCGACCGGGGCATAGGCTGGGCCATGTCCATCTTTTGGCAGGTGCCGCAGTACGTAGAAGAGAAGAGGAGAGGAGAGAGAGGAAGAAGAGAGGAGAAAATAGAAGAGTATGATATGTGGGTCCGTTAATAAAGGGTAAAATAGACCATTCACAACAAGTGCTCACGTTTTTGGAGCTGGAGCACTGCCATCAGCCAAACACGTGCAGGAGCTCCATGCTTTTGCTTTTTTGGAGTTGGTGGAGTGGAGCTAGGAAAGTGTGGAGCTGGTGGAGTGGAGCTGGTTTTTCTGGAGTGGAGTGCTCCCAAACAGGAAAAAGGGAGAAGAAAGAATACGATAAATAGGCCTAAGGATTTTTCGCTGTATTTCTCTAGCCAATTCAAATGAAATGAATATTACTAGCGGCAGCGTCTACCAAATCAATTAACATGCTTTGTCCTTTTTCCCTCACATCAACTATTTAAATGTCTAAGAGATAAAATCACAAAATTGCGACGTGCAGAAATAAAATTGGAAGCAAGATGACAATAGCCTACATTCTACAGTGATCACAATTCACAGTTTCAAGTGGATGTTACTGTCAAAAAAATTAGGCCACTACTAGCGCCCGGACATCCAATGTTAATTTTTCCATCGGACGCTCTGTTGCAACATCAAAATAAAATATCTGCAATATCGAAAATATATAGCTGCAACATTGAAAAATATGCGAAAAAATAACTATATTGTTTGACTTTGGAATAGAAAATTCCCGCCGCACATGAACACTATGTTTCATACAACATTCACTATGAAATATGTGAAAATAATAGTCGCAACATCGACAATTAAATTGAAATATATTTCAAACCGTCTGATTTTTTTTACATTCCGTCAGAGTCTTAGCATTAAAAAAATTATTATGATCTGCACCGAAACGGCCAAACTCGCGGAACAGGGGTAAAACGGTATGCGCGGTGATCCGGTAAGCTTACCGACTGCCGCTCGATTCCCAAAGCCAAGAGAATCTCGGGCCCAGCGAAATCGCGGTAGCCTTACCGCCCAGCGAAACCTTCGGCCCACAGACAGGCTACGCCACCGGCCATCCCCCCCCACCCCCCTGCCTCCGCCGCCTCCTCCTCCTCCTAACCCTAGAATCTTCGAGAAGCACCCGGCGAGGAGCCCGCTGCCGCGGCGCTTCCGGAAGCTTCTGGAGGGAGGAGAGAGATAGGGGGAGTGGGGACGGCCCCGCAGCGGTGGCAGCGGAGGCGGAGATGGGGGCGTCGGATCTGGACCGGCAGATCGAGCAGCTGAAGCGGTGCGAGCCGCTCACGGAGGCGGAGGTCAAGGCGCTCTGCCTCAAGGCCATGGAGATCCTCGTCGAGGAGAGCAACGTCCAGCGCGTTGACGCCCCCGTCACCGTACGTGCCGCGCCCTCCTTCCCCTGCCCCTTCCTCCCTCCCCGCCTCGATTCGGTCTCCGCATCGATTTGGTGCGGGAGGTTTGTGCCACCGATGTGATTCGCAAGGGTGATGTGAGACCGAGCGTGCAGATTTGGTAGGTAGTTGGGCTCCTGCTTGCGATTGTAATAGGCACCTCGCTGGATTGCGACTCAAGGTTTGTTTTGGCGACAGGATGATATCAGATAGATATGTTGCTTGGTGCAGCTGATATTGGCGAAATGGTTGTTATGCTTTCTCTGGTTGCTCGAGAAAGATGCCGTGATGTGAACGCTTGTAGTAGTCATGCAGCTTACACTTATCCTCACTTCACATGGAGGTTGTTGCCGCATCGTTCTTTTAAGCTGATGTGTTGTGTGGGGTTTCATTAGTGATTGTGTGCGTCTTCATAAAAGAAAAAGATTGCGTGTAACTTCATATAAGAAAAGGATTCTGTTTATCTTCATAAAAGAAAAGGATTGCGTGTATTGTGCTGCAGGCGACAACATGATTTTGGGTAGGTACTGTCGACGTGCATAGAAAATCATGTGTTTAATTTGTGGCTATGCTTCAGAAAGTAATGCTAGTTGAAGGGTGTAAATCTCTGTTTTGCCGATTTGCCGATATATTAGTGTGCTTATTCTATTGGGTGTATAAGTGAAATCCCCCAGGTTTTGCTATTCATTTGGGTTTAACTTCAATGCTAGTTCGTTCCTAGCATGTATTTATGTCAGTTATGTTCTAATGATGCAAACATCAATGATCAGCTTAGTTTCATGGATTATATTGGCACTTGGCAAACAACAATTTTTTGATTTAGTTCATTTTGTTCCAAAGCAGCCTTCACTTTCCTAGAATAAAATAGCAGGAGTGACGCTCTTTTCATCTAGGTAAAAAGCACCCCAAGAAACAGTTTTCACATTTTTTTGTTCTTCCTTCCACTATTAAGTTGTAAATTCTCCTGATAAATATTTGTTACAACCACTTTTTGATACTTATCCCCATTTTATGTTAAGCCATTCTACCTTGATGCATTTGTTAGATGTATGCCAAATAGTTAGATCATACTGTATTTAGGATGCATGATGAGGTTCCACACATGGTACCATCAATTATGGACCTATGGCAGTTAAATGAGCTTTACTGTATGAAGAAAAAAACTAGGTTGTGGAATGGTAAAATGGTTCGCTATGTTTGACAACTTAAAAAACTGGAACAGCTTGATATTGTGTCCTTCTGGCTATAAATTGTTGATTTCACTCCATATATTTGATTCATTGTGTATTTTCATTAATTTCTAATGAACAACACTAGGTCAAATATGTGTTGTAAAAATGTCTGCTTTTATTTTTGGGTTGGTATTCCTACATGTATTCGGTCTGATTGCTATAAGTTATATTTACATTTGCAACCAGATTTGTGGAGACATCCATGGACAATTCTATGACATGAAAGAGCTGTTCAAGGTTGGAGGTGATTGCCCAAAGACAAACTATCTGTTCCTTGGGGATTTTGTTGACCGAGGATTTTATTCTGTTGAAACATTTTTGCTTCTTTTGGCTTTAAAGGTAAATTCTTTTGCTATCTCTAGAACTTGTGTCATAAATATTATTTGTTTGTGTTTTATTGCTAGGCTTCATTTTGACACTGGGATGGCTTTTGGAAAGAGCTTTTTTGTTAAAACTTTTGTACAGGCAGCTTCTGGCTTGCAGCCCAGACAATCCAAATTAGCCTTCTGGACAAGCTCTTATTGATGGTTAGCTTCCAGTCATGGTGTGTGCATGTATCAATTTCATGAAACTAACAATGGACCAGACAACAGACCATGAACTAATTTCTCTGAGTGATACGTATAAAATTGAAACATAGGAGTGATAAAGCGTGTGTATGTGAGATTATGGCCTATTGCAATTATTTCTAGCTAGGTTTGGGGTGGCTGGGATTGGCTCATTGGGAAAATGCTATGGTAATGATGTGCAATCCAAATAATAGATGGCAGCAATTTGAAAAGCCTGTGAATTTTTGTTGTCTCAAGTTATCTTGACCGACCTCTATATTCTGGATATAAATTTTAACATCCTCATAAGTTCCTCCTGTCTGAAGATAATTGTTTATCAATTATCAACCCTTGAAATGGTCTCTCATAGGATTTGGACATGTGTTCAAAATGTCAAGCTTGATTGCTTTGTTAGGATGTGGTTCAGCTGGTCCACAGCTATATATCAAACACTGGCACCAGAACAATTTGGTTCTTTCAACAGATTGTGGGTGATAAGACTTGAATTATATCACATTGATCTTGTTATGCTGTTTTCAACTTTAAGCCAACAATTTTCAGAATGATCTTAAGAAAGGATTGTAAAAGCCTGAGATGATTATAATAAAGTTATTAGCTCAAGCTTATTTTCATACTGAAACAAATCAAATATTTTTAAAATGGCAAGTACCACTAAGCTTGAAGTAAAACATATTCTTATGGTGTCAAAATACTAGGAAAAATCCTAAATAGAAGGATATCATGGGCAGGTGTGCAGCCCTGTGTCAGCTATATATATGTGAGAAAACGATGAGAACTAGTGTGGCCACATCGACCAAAAACTACTTGTGTTGCCTTGTGCTTGTATGTGAGTCCACCATAGGGAAAAACTAATGTGTGAACACTAAATAGAGGGAGTTATTTCCAACAATGAGCCTTGTTAGAATGGCCGTTTTGGTCTGATGCCATTCCTCTCATGGCACTCCTTGTTCATGACCACACCGAGTAATACCGGAAAAGACTGTCGTGCAGTAGGTCTGTATTTACTATCCTCATTATGGAGGGTAGATGTTGATAATCTTCAAGGTACCTAGCATGCTTAGCAATTATGTTCTGCTTCCAACTGTACTTGTTCTTTATGGTTTATCAGAACAACTGTGCCATATTACCTTGAAAAAGGCTGCATTTGTCAGCTTAACATGACATCTTACTGGATGAGAGAAATGATTATCAAATGGATGCACTATAAGTATAAAAAGAGAGGTCAAGATACACTTGTTATTTTGCTTTGAGGAGTTATGCCTCCATCAAGCGTTTTTCATTCATTTATATCTGTTGCATGCATCCAGATTTCTGAATTTTATATCAAGCAGTATCTAATTTTTTTTCCTGTAGCATAGCAAGACCAAATCTTTACCCCTATTTAATTTGTGCTCCTAATTGGTTTGATTAAAATATCTTCAGGTTAGGTATCCCGACCGTATAACTTTAATACGAGGAAACCATGAGAGCAGGCAGATCACACAGGTGTGGGTTACTTTTAGCAGGGTATTTTATTGTCCTGTCATGAAAGAGCATCTCCTTTTTTCTTTCCCTCTGAGCTCATTCATTTGCTGCAGGTTTATGGATTTTATGATGAGTGCCTTCGCAAATATGGCTCAGTCAATGTCTGGAGATATTGCACAGATATATTCGACTATTTAAGGCAATCTTCTTTGGATACTTATTTTAATCCAAGTAATACCATCATGCACTGAATTACCTATGAGATCTGATGGCAGGTCTATCTGTTCTTTCCAGTTTGTCTGCACTTATCGAAAACAAAATCTTTAGTGTCCATGGAGGCCTTTCTCCTGCTATCACAACACTGGATCAGGTAAGTTATTATCTTGGTGTTGTTTCTGTCTGTATGTGTCATTTTTCAAAATGTTTTAACCTGTGCTCTATCAGATAAGAGTAATAGATCGCAAGCAAGAAGTACCTCATGATGGGGCCATGTGTGACCTTCTATGGTCTGATCCAGAGGATGCTGTAGATGGTTGGGGATTGAGTCCTCGAGGTGCAGGATTCCTCTTTGGTGGAAATGTAGTTTCATCATTTAACCACTCAAACAATATAGATTATATTTGCCGTGCGCATCAGCTTGTCATGGAAGGGTATAAATGGATGTTCAACAACAAGATTGTAACTGTATGGTCTGCTCCTAATTACTGCTACAGGTACTTCAAATTCAAGGTTTAAAAATTTTCTTTTGAAGTTGTCAATGAATCTTTAAATTGTGCTGTTGATAAAAATCTAATGTCCTGATGGTTTACATAAACTATAGGTTATTGGTTATTACCAAAAATCTGTTTGAATATAGACTATCTCTGGACTCTGAGGGATGGGAAGGATCTGTGACTTACTGTATATGTTTTGGTGACATAAGCTGTTAAACATTCACCCACCAATTAAATCTGCCAACTCATTTGAGGCTGAGCTGTTTGTTGTTTCTGCTGCCTCCATGGTTTTGTTTTATATTAAAAAATAGCTGAAAATTGTATGTCGTCAAGTTTTGGAAGATGATATACATATACCTATAGTGCCTGCTGAGTTTTAATATTTCTACTGCGCAGTTCTTCTGGTTGCCCATATGCTCACCATATTAGGATTTTGGAGGCCACTTGAACCTAGGGAACTGTTTGAATGGGAGGACTTGAATCTTGATCCTTAAGATTTAGTTTGAATTTGAACTTAGCCTGAAAATATCCTAGAGCAACCCTACTTGTATGTTACCTTGGGTGTTGTTTGCTACTGAACTTCATCTTTTTTTCTGTTTCTCATCTTCTTTGTCAGCTTGTAATGATGCGTAAATATATACTACCTCTGTTCTCTAATATACGACGTTTAGGACAAGCTAGCTACCTCATTTTTAACCTAATTAGCTTGTCCTAAATGTCATATATTCAAGAATGGAGGGAGTTTTCTTTTTTTGTTATTGACATCACAGATTCCTTACCTTACAAAAAATTACCTTCTTGTAGGTGTGGCAATGTTGCTGCAATCCTAGAGCTGGACGAGAACCTTAATAAACAGTTCCGTGTATTTGAAGCTGCACCACATGTTTGTATTCTCCACCTTTGATATGTCATACCTCTATTGAATAACTTATCCTTTAGCATCTAATTTTCCCATACTTGTCCTTTAGGAATCAAGAGGCGTTCCTTCTAAGAGGCCTGCACCAGATTACTTTCTGTGATGCTGCACATTGAACGCCCGAACTTGCTGCCTAATTTGTGCTTTCAAGCACTGCACTGGCACTGGCAGGCAAGCTCAGCGGAAGATGTCCCATGTTGTAAGAGCTCAGGCCTCACGGGAGTCCTGCCAGGAGGTGCTTTCAGGATGTGTAAATCTAGTGTCACGTTCTCCTTTCAGGCCTATGATTTGTAAGAGAGCTGATGTTGGCATTCAGTTTTTCACAGAATAGCTCCCATTTGAGCTCGAGAAACATGTGTCAATGAAGGGGTTTCGTGGGGTGTTGTGCACTGGTACATGATGTAAAATTTTTGTCGCGGTGCCTTCGTCCTAAGAAAACCAAGGTAGAGAGTGATTTGCAGATGGTGTGCCTGAATATCCTGCTTTGTTGCGCTGGAACATGTAGGAAATTTTGTAGCTGACATTCGTAAACTTTTAGTAGGAAAGCATGTGGTCCAGTACCGTTTGCGTCTAGCACTAACTTGCCTGAAATATTCGCATGTAATGATTGTAATGTAAGTTGCTCAAGCAGCTTTTCTAATATGGCTAGCTGTAAATTTACTAACCGCATTTGATACTGTGTTGTGCCTTCTTTTTTTTTTCTGCTGTACTTGTGCGATTATGCAGTTTGCCTCACTTCCCCTGCCTTCTTTCTTCTGCTGTTCTTGTGCGATTATGCAGTTTGCCTCACTTGTTGACAGAAATTGGTCGTGTGACGTTGATGCTGGTAGGAATAATGTATCGTGATGATTTTATTTGGAATTCGAGGACAGATCTGGCAGATTTATTTACAGTGCACTGAATGATTTCATGTGACTCAGCTGGTTGGTCCACTTTCAGACTGTTCACGCAAATCTCGTCTGAATAAGTAAATTAGTGGTGGTACTAGACGTGAGTTGAAGCCAGTAGTATTCTGATTATCTGATATATAGGGTCCATTCTGCCCTACTTCATCGTCAATGTAAAGATGATACTAGATTTATTGTGAAACTATCATAACATATATTTTTTTATTTAAAATAAAATTAATTTTAAAGATATTGTCGATCAAAGATAAAAGATGGTTTGCTTGATCATCTGTCACTTTTGGGACTATGGGGTCTGCATCAAACCATTCATATAAACTTTCAGAACATTTTTTTTATTTTAACCTAGGTTATTTTTTCCGGGCACAATATTTTTTTCATTTTTATTACAGTTGAATATTTTTTCTCCAAGCAACATTTTTTGCAAATATGACGGATGAGCCGTTTTGACTTTTCTATTATGTATCTAGATATAGATATAAGGTATATCTAGATGCATAACAAAGTTTATGAATCTAAAAATTCCAAAACGACCTATAATTTAGGATGGAGGATGGAGGGAGCGGTAACTTCCCCATAGCAGATTAGCAGTTCAGTTCAGTTAGTAGTTTCATTCCTGATAAAAAAATACTAAAAAATTGATAATAACATAAACAAGTTTAGGCCCACCTGTCAATGTCATATAAGTACTCCGTATGTTCCATTAAAATATCTTATATTCGCTTGTTGTTCCCCCGTGTCGACGGCTCGCCACCTCTCCCCACCCCCGCTCCACTCCCACCCCGCCTCGCCGGAGGCCGGAGCACGCCGCCGCGCGCGAGCCTGCGCCTGCGCTTGCCGCACACGGGCGGAAGATGGACACCGTGGCTCCCCGCCTGAGCCGCTCGTCGACACGGTACGGGCCCGTCAGCAGCAGCGCCGCCTCCTTCAGCGGGCCCGTCCGGAAGTGGCGCAAGGCCTGGGTGCCCCTCGCCGGCGCCGGCGCCGCCGGGCCCGGGGGAGGGGCTTCACGGGGTGACAACAAGGTGGTGCTGTTTAGGTGGACGCCGGTGAACGGCGGCGCGGGAGGAGGGGGAGTCGCCGACCGCGGCATGGAGCCGGCGGCCGGCGGCAGGCGGCGCTACGTCCCGGTGAGGCTTACTGGCTTCAGAGATTGGGTTCGTTTGGGTTGTATGCTTGGTTGTTGTGCTCGAGTGGATTCGATTTGATGCGGAGATTTGAGAACTTGGATGCTTATGGTTGGATTGGGGAGTACAGATTGTGCGAGCAAACGTAGGATTAACGGGTAATGTGGATTCGTATGGATGGATTTGAGTCTTAATCCATCCAGTAGCATTTCGTGGATGGGGATTGTACCTATTGCTTGGGACCAGTTAGGATTTAGCGCACTTTTAGTCAAGGTTGGGTTGGGTTAAGGGGTTAGGGTTTAACTAGTTCATTTGTGGAATTGTGGTGTGTGCTAGCTTTACCTTCCGGTTAGAAGCTGTGCAGTTCTGTGGTACACGAATTGTGGGATTGTAAATGTTTGGGAGAAATTTAGTCAAATGTGTTCAGATCAGGTTGGTATTGTTCATGGCTTTGTTCGTTCTACCACATATTCAAATTGCAGTGAGACTGAGAATGAGGATTTATCCACATATGAGTCAGTGTAAGTGATGGCCTTCCTCGTGGATTCTATTTGCTTTGTACCGTAATCAGTCGTCTGTAATCTTAGCTCAGGATTGTTCCAGATACTGGTCAGTGTGAGTGATGATCGGAATAAGTCAACTGAGTTGCTCGTGTTCATCTTTCTTTGGATTCTACACAATGTGTGCATTGAGAAGAGATCAGATTCTAGTCTCAAATGTGAATTAGAAAAGAAGGCAAGTCTTGTTTGAGAATATGGTTAATGATGCAGATTTATAGTCTTCTGATTCTTAGCCATCTAACGGCAAGCAAAAATAAAATTAATGATGTTCCTGTTGATGAAACATTCTCCTTTACTTGATTATGCCATTGATTTGCAATAGGCAGGCTCCAAATGTCTGCATATCCCTCCCACTTCCCTTTAAATTTCATCCAGAGCCAAGCAATTGATCTTCTCTCCATGTGTGTGAACACTCGACAATCGTAGTGTTTAGTGATATTTGTTGGTTGGCTGAGCAGGGGCGGAGCTATGCTCTACTAAATTATTGGCAAAGACTACTAGTGAACATTTGCTTGCTGAAAGTCTTGAATTGAATATTTGCTTGCTGAAAGTCTTGAATTGGCATCATCCAGAAAACTCCTGTGTATCCCATACTTTTTGGATCTCTCATAAGAATTTCTCTTTGTTAAAGCCAGTAAGGGTAAAAGGATGTAGCTGTCTCTCATTCTGATAAGTTGTACAGTCTGTTAAGGCTCGTCATGTAAACAGCTTTTCTCTAAGAAACCTGCAAAACTTATATATGCATCTTTGTATTTCAGGCTGCAGGGGAGGCGCAAAACACTAGCAAAAAGGGCACCAGCAGCGAGCTCAACTTGAACCTTGACCTGGAAGACCCCGATGATGACACCGATGCTGATATGAGCACGGATGAGCCACGCGACGTAGAAGATAGCAACCCGCGTCCAGAAAGCCGGTTGAAGCGGAAAGCATTTTAGCCCCGTGGCCACCTATAGAGATGTGGATTGGAGCACCAGCTTTGTCTTCCACCAGAACCTTCCGCCCACGAAGCGGATTTCGTGTACCATAATCTAAGCATGTAACTTGTACCAGTCAGCCCGTCCCCTTATGCCTATTCAAGTATTCAGTGTAGAGTGTTGTGTATCTTCGATGATCTGCCCATGTTCACATGCTATAATTGGTCTGTTCGGTTATCACTTGTCAGTTGCCACTCCTGTAAGAAGATAGCCGTGAACTTTTCATGTTGGTGTGTACTGCTCGACGTAGCAACATCTTAATGTGCAGAATCCCAGATGTTTGAACGGTGTGTCTGAAGATGAGCGATGAGAGTTTTTTCATTCTTTGCCGTGCATTCAATTATTTTGCTTTTCGAGGGATGCGGCCGATATTATGCCGGTATACAGCAGAGCCCGACTGCCCGAGCATGATCAGCTCGTGGTGGTAAACTTGTAGGAAGCGTAGGAGAGGCTCCCGGTCCAGCTGTGGTGGATCAGCTCCGCCCTCACGGCGCCGCCGTTGGCGTTGGCGGCGCCCAGCGCGACGTGCAGCGGGTAGAGGTGCTCCGTCGCCATGTCAGCGCCGTCTCCTCGCACCGCCTCACGTCGTCGTACCTGCCGCCCAGCAGCGCGCCATGGAGCCAGGCGTCGAACTCCGCCGCCGCGAGCGGGGGGTGCCCCTCTGGCGCAGGTTGTGCGTGGCGCTGCCGGAGCCGAGGACGAGGACGCCCTCCTCCCGCAGGGGCGCCAGCGCGCGGCCCACGGCGTGGTGGTGCGCTTCGTCGCGGCCGGGCTGCACGTAGAGCTGGCACACCGGGATGTCCGCCGCCGGGTACATGAGCATCAGCGGCACCCACGCGCCGTGGTCCTCCTCCACGGGACCCAACCCGGCTTGCTCCAGGAGAACCTTGGTCCTCTTGGCTAACTCCCGGGCGCCGGGGGCAGGGTACTTGAGCTGGATACACAAGGGTTAATTGTTCTTTTTTTTTTGGGATGCGATGGCGATGCCAATGGAATCGCGATGAGTGAAGAGATGCATCGGATGGGAGCCGCCTGGGTGGTGGAGGAGAGGCGCGCGGGCCTATCTGAGCGTAGCGTACCTGGTACATGGGCGCCGGGAAGCCGTAGAAGTCGTGGATGGTGCCGTTGCTGCCGCGGACGACGCTCACCGCCGGCGCGGCCGTCTCCCAGTGCGCCGACACCACCAGGATGGGGATGGCGCGGGGTCGGGCCTCTTCGTCGCCGCGGCCGGCGGCCACGATCCGAAGAAGGCCCTCGCCGGGATGGTGTCGTCGACGGCGAGCATGGGCGAGCCGCGGTGCGACAGGAAGTAAGTGTCCATGGTTGGTTGGTTGATTTGGGACTTTGGGTCTTGCCGTAGCCTCTCGCCGTTGGCGTGACAAATAGTATGATTTTTAAATCATGCATGCATGATTGATGGCCCGTAACAGGAACGAGCTCAGAAGCTTTTAAAACTGCTTATAGCCTAGCCGCCCATCGGCGTGATCGCTCCGGCCGGAGTACAGTAACAAATCAAAGTTTTCTTGTCACCTCAGTACTACGGGTAGGTAGATCAAAAGGAGACAACAAATGTCTCCACCAAAACGCAAAATGGATTCCACTCCAAACAAGAGGCCGCAGCAGCCTGCCTGTCGTACTGTCTCCGGTGACTAGTGCAAACTACCGTACGGTCAAAACTGTCCTGTGTTGATGCGTCTTGAACTCTAAACACAAACTGAGGAAAGAGAGTTTCAAGTTGGTGACTGGGTGTACATGAAGTTGCAGTCATATGCTCAGATGACAGTAAACAGAAGAACAAACAAAAAACTCAGCTACAAGTTCTTTGAGCCATTCTTAATCCTCCAGAGAATAGGCCAGGTGGCATACAAATTCCAACTTCCAGATACTAGCAGGATCCATCCAGTGGTACACGTATCTCAGCTCAAAAAAGCAATACCCCCTGACACAGTGGTAAGCTCATATGAGGATCTAAACTGTGTTACTGCTGTTACTACTCTTGTTCCTGCACAGGTACTGGACATAAGTCTGCACAAGGTGGGCAACAAGGCGGTGCCATATGGACCGGTTAAGTGGGACTCGCTGCCTACGAAAAGGGTGACCTGGGAGAACTTACATCTACTGCACGGTGACTTTCCTGCGATGTCTGCAACTGTGTGAAGATCTTCAGCAAAATGGAGGTGGCGAAATTCTGGGAGCACTCCAGGATGAGCGCTTGCTTAAGGGGAGGGGGATTTCATAACCCCGTACTGGGCCTGAGGCCATGTAAGTGTGTGGGCCATGGGTCGGTGTGCGTATGGGCCGAGCCTGTGTAAGCAACTATATATGCACCGTGTGCCAGTGAGCAAGGAGACATGAAAGAATAATGAAACGGATCCGAATCCCTATACCGGCAGGTAACTTAATCCCCGGCTGTTTTCTGCTCAGGCTGGTCTGCCTCTTCGGTTTCAGCTGCGGTTGCGCCTCCCTCTGTGACACCGACTTCTGCAGGGCGCAGGACGCGATCATGTAACATGTAGCCCACCTGAAATGAACAATGTGTCACTGATGTCGCTTGTTGTGAGGACAATGTTGGCAATTCACAAGATATAGCCAATTTTAAAATGAAATTTTAGAGCAATATAGGATAGTAATATGTATCAGAATGCAGCGGTGGAACCACTTGCTGAGACTCTACATGGTAAGAACACCGTACAAGTTAACTTCAGACTCATTTGCCTCGCTGAGATACAAATATGTTGTTACTAAGAGACAGATTCAGTTACTAGGATAGTATTCATTCATTGTGATCAATGGAGCACAATCAACTGCTCAGTTTCAACAAACCACTCTAGCCTAAAGGCAAAAGCTGTGGAATCTATTGTAACAGAATTACTTAAGTCCTGCCAACTCCACAATATTATGCTCCAACTCTAAACTCCAGCTGGAGCTAGCTCTGAGTGGACTTGGAGCTATCAAGATGGGGGTGTTTGGCTAGGAGTGTACCTCCAGCTCCAAAAAAGAGAACTTTTAGGATGATTTGCCATTGTTACCCCTAACTCATGGCCCCACATGTCATCCTCTCATGAAATAATAGGCTTGGCTCATTGCAATTTCAGAAATTCCAAATAAATCTCAAAGGTCCATGTGGGCATTAGCAAGTGGTTGGAGTGGTGCAAACCTTTAGTCCCACATTACTAGTGGAGAAGAAGGATGGCATACATAAATATGGTGGTTGTCTCCACTCCTCTGAGCTATGTGTGTGGGGAGAGAAGGAAAGCTCCACACGCGCGCTCGCTCGCCAAGCCTCGCCGGGCATGCGACACCTACGTGAATGGTCTACCGAAATCCGGCCTTCAGCCTTGCGGTGGTGTGGTTTCCTTTTATCGTTTTATTTTTTGGTTACTTGGCTTTCAAGTCAGCAAGATATATGGAAGCCTAATCGGTTTAGATCACGATCGCGACATGAGATCGTGGGTTCTCCTATATATACGACCCATCGGCCTCTACCGAATAGACATCTAATCGATCTCGGGTTTTTGCCTCTTCTCGCTGCTACGCCACCACCATAGTCAACTCTATCTCGAGCGCCAGCGTGCACCGACGAACGAGAGAGCAGGTCTCCGGAACCTCTCGCTCTTGTGATCCTGCACTGGGAGAGGGCAAATAAGGTTTTTGGGAAGCGCTCCGCGCGACTGCTCAGAGTCTTCGCCACGGCTCGTCTTCCGTCCAAGTCCGGCATTGCGGCGTGCCATCATCTTCGACATCGTTTGCTGCGCTCCCCCCGCAACACCATTGTCGTTCCATCAGCACCTCCTGTCATTACAGCTGAGTACATACACCATGATCTGATCTGCTATTTCAGCATGCTTTCTAAGATTATGTTGGTGTGCTTGATGTTGAATAGTATGTTAGAGATTTACACGCTAGGTTTTGTTCTTGTCATGATAAATCTAGTTCGGAATTTACTCTTATGGTTGTCTAATTTTCCAACATCCTCTTCCACCTTACCTTCCTCCATAGAATGACTCACGCGGGATGCGTCATGGCGGCGCTAGCCGATGGCGAGCAAGCGCGGGTCAGCGGCCGGCTCGGGCCGCACCTCCGCTCCCGAGCGGCACGAGTCAGTGGCTGCAGGCGGCGCGCGGGGTGCGAGACGGCAGCGGGCGGCCTGGAGGACGGCGGCGGCGTGGGCTGGGCGGCGGCCACACGCGAGTTAGGGGACAACAGCCGTGTGCGAACCAGGGGCCGGCAACGGTGCGGGAGGCTGCGAACCAGCGGTAGTGTTGGGGGTGGGCTATGGCGGCGGGCGGGCTGGAGGCCGGCGGCGCGTGGGGTGGCCGGCGGCAGACGAGTGAGGGGAGGCGGGGTGGGCTACAACGGCAGTCATGTGCCAAGGATGTTGCAGCGCCTAGGGGTCGCCGGCAGCGGCCGTGTGCTGTGGTAGCCGAGGCTCGGGGGCTTGGCTGGACTGCCGCGGGGTGGGGAAGTGAAGCTCCGGCGGCGAACCGGTCTGCCGGGGTGCTAGGCGGTGGCCTGCAGCGGTGCCCTTGCGCCCTTCCTGGCGAGTCGCGACAGGGGGAGGAGTCTGCGTCCACGCCATCCCTTTCCCACGAGGATTCGGGAACATATCCAGTGCTGCCTTTACTTGAGGCCCGCGTCGCTCCCCCCGGGCGACACGGGCGGCGCTCTCACCGCCACTTCCAACTCTCCCCTGCCTCTCGAGCTCTCCTCACCACCATCAGAGGGGGTCGCCGGAAGCCCGCGCAGCCCCAGAGAATGGCGGCGATGGGCAAACTGGCCCGCGCGGGGCCTGTACGCAGGGCGAGACGGCGCGGGGTGGCAGTTGCCGGGTGGCGCGCCGGGGTGGCGGCGGCCTGGACCCGGCCCCATCGTGGGCGGATCTGGCTCCCCCGCCCTCGGATCCACCGCCCCAGCCCTATTCTGGCAAGTGCCCGGTGGTGCGGAGGAAACCGGCCGCAAGCGCCCACGCTGTGGAAGCTCCTGGCTGCCCTGGTGCCAGATGCGCGGAGAAAGGGCTGCGGGCGAGCGGCGCGGCATGCGACGGCAAGACGGCGTGAGCGGGCAGTGGCGGAAGGGGAACAAGTGGTGGCGGCGGTTGGCGATGGCAATGGCGATGGCGAGGAGCTGCAGGCCGGGTGCCCCCCTCCCCCTAAGCAGGTGGCGGCGGTGGTTGCGGCCATTGAGGCCTTCCTAGCGTCGGCAGGAGGAGGCCGCGGCCGGCGGGAGCCGAATGTGTTGCTGCTCGGCAGAGGCGAGGAACGAGGGCGGCGATGGCGGGGAGCTGCAAGCCGGGTGCACCCCCCCCCCCCCCTCCCGAGCAGGTGGCGGCGGCGGTTGCGGCCATGGTGGCCTTCCTAGCACCAGCGAGGAGGAGGTCGCGGCCGGCGGGAGCCGAGGAGCCGGATGTGCTGCTGCTCGGCAGAGGCGAGCAACAGGGGTGGCAATGGCGGGAAGCTGCAGGCCAGCTGCCCCTCCCAACCCCTCTCTGTTGGCTGCGCCAACTTCTGCCGGCGGGAGGATCAGACAACTAGCTACGTGGCGGCATTCTTCGGCTCCTTAGCACCCGACGGTCCCCGTGCTCCTGGTGGCGGCGCTGTTTTCTAGGGAGGGAACGGAGTGTAGGCGAAAGCCTTGTGCCTGCTTGCAGGTCAATAACGGCGACGCCCCCGGGCACCGCTTCCCTTCTTCAAGGCGTCATTCATTCCCCCCTTTTCCCTCCCTTACAGTGAGCTTCCGGGTGAAAGCCTTGACCGTGTTGGTCGGATGACGACAGCGCCAGTGGCGTCGCCCCCTCCCTTGAGGCGTCATCTTGTAAGCTCAACGGGTTCTTGCTTAGGTCGTCCACCTCATCCGGGTTGCTTAGGTCGTCGTCGTCTGGCGGATGCTTTGCCGCCCCCTCTTCTCTGGCAGATGCTTTGCCGCCGTCGTTGGTTGGCTGCTTCGGGCGGATGCTTTGCTGCCGTCGTTGGTTGTGTCGGGCGGATGTTTTGCCGCCGTTGTTGGTTGCTTTGGGCGGATGCTTTGCCTCTATAGTTGTACTGGTTGGGTGGATGTGTTGCTACCATTGTTCAAACTGTGTGTGTGCCCGGTTGGCCCGCGTTGTAACGTTTCTAAATATTATTCCTTCTTAATATAAAGATACGCAGCTCTCCTGCGTATTCACGAAAAAGATAGGGGGAGGAGTCGGGGATGGGAGGAGAAGCGAACCGGAGACAGGGAGGATGGGAGGATGCATCAGGAGGAGAAGAAAAGAATACAACAACCGGTATGTTTGTGTAACCGATGGTAGAGGTGGGTAATTATCTCCGAACTCCACGAGTAGGTTCATATCTGAGAGTTTTGGAGTTGCAAATGAGGTGCTCCACCAAAATAAACTGGGGCTCCAAAAAATCCATGGAGCTGGGCTGCTCCAAAAAATGGTAGAGTTGGCCTGTTTGGCTAGCTCCACTCAATTCTGCCTGGAGTTTGGAGTTGGAGCCATGCCAAACAGGACCTTAGTAGCACAGAACAAATTGCCAAGCTACAACATAACGCAAAAACCAAGCAGGGCTGTATACAAGTTGGCGGCAGATATATTCCAGTTTCCACTTTCCAGCTATGGTTGCAGTACAATTTGTAGGACCATATGTTCATATCAAAACAAACCACAAGGATATGAATGAATGAATCCACACAAGTCAACAGTTGGTACGCAAACAAGCATAGATCAAGACAACATGCTTGGATTTCCTAGAATATGTTGACAAATAGATAGTAAATTTATGACGGCATACCTTTACAACAGAAGCAACAGTTCCTGGTGGCTTCGAAGGATCAGGGATTTGGAAAATTGCACAATGCCGGCTAGGATCAAACTTCTCATTTATTGGATCGAACTTTTCAACTCCAAACTTCTTGAGAACCTGTTCAGATTTGAGGGCAGATTTTCACACTAGGGGATCTTGTTACACAATCCAAATTAAGGAAAACATTGGAAGGAAAAAGTGTCCCTGTAAAGGATAAAGTCTTTTTTTGGCAGTCAAAGGGAAGCCACAAGATTACCTCTGCTAGTTGCTTGTCAGTCATGTCTACACCCTCCAGAAGTGTTTTCAGTAGTGGCACAGCTCCAGCAAAATCTTTAGAGGTATCTATTTTCAAGAAGCTTTCCTTGACAACAGATGACGCTCTAGCCAAATTGTCAGCAACATCTAACAAGCTCTTAGAGAAGTTCTGCATGCACAATTGTGACAGATGCTATAAGCAATAGCTAATTCAGAACATTTCATGGAAATACATGTCAAAACATGATGGAAACAGACCTGTACTGCATATTTTTTGGAGTTTTCAGATTCACGCTTTGTCCGAGCCATGATATTTTCCATTTCTGCATAGCTGTGCAAAACCTTATCCTTCATATCTTTGATTTCATCATCCTTGGACTTCAACAATCCTTCCTTCTCATGAACTAGCTTCACAAGATCATCTTTTGACAGATCAAGATCTTTGATACCTGTATCAGAAAATGCAGTTCATTTAGTACCCCCCACTTCCTAATATAGATTGGGACTTCAGTCTTACAGACCTTGTTCTGATGCCATCTCACTTCCAGATGAAATACTGTCTTCATTGGATCCATCTGAGGTGCTTTCATGGTCCTTTGGTTCCTTAACTTCCTTGTCACTTTGTTGGGGCGAAACAGATGAGAACCCAAACCTTTGAAAAATGCTGGTCGAGTATCTTGAATGATGATTCAAGATATACGGAACCTGGTAGTAAAGAAAGCAAGAAACATCTATAATAAGAGAACACATAGCATGAGCACATAGCACTACTTTTTGGTTATCCATGTTTCCCTAAACAGTTCCTCAACAAAGTGTACTAAATGAATTTAAAATAATAGTAAGACTGGTCTTTGAATGATAGTTTTTACAACATCAGATTACTACTAGAATTCCAGTACCAGTAGTTCAACTGGTTTCCAGGAAGATTGTGGGTAAGAACACATGCATCATCAGTACTCCATAATTTCCAAGAAAATAAAGAAAAGCGAATGAGCATCCATTTCCTGGTTGCCAATTACTGGTTCGAACAGTCAACATACAATCCTTATGATTCAGCTCAACACTCGATGTATTTTCCCACTTGTATGCATGGTGGAAGTAGAGTTTGTAAATGATAGGAAAAATAATACATGTACCATAATCAGCCCTGTTGAAGCTTTATGCCATCTTAACTAAGTGTCAGGGGAAAGTAAAATGGCAGTTTACTGCAGAACTCCACTATGTTGTTATTAAAAAGACACCCTCCTTTCTTTTACATGAACATCCTAGGGAGCAATTTTATATTTTATAAACAAATTATGCAATTTCTCTATGATAAGAGGAAGCTAGGTGGAGCACAACCATATGTTCCTAAATTTCCTACACCATATTTCAAGTATGCTCAATGGTCAGTTCCTTTTTTGCTCATTTGACATTAAGACTAAATAGTGAGGTAGTTCAAGGGAGAACAATTCAGGTAGTAGAACTTAAAAGAGAATGTGGTGATCACGGGGTTTTGGTTTTGTAACGTGTTTTTCAAGTCTAAATTTCCATTTGCAGAGGAATATAGGGAGTATTCTATCGTTCCTTTTGAGGTTTCCTTCTTCGACAATGATGTGACAGAAATAGAATAACATAGAGAAATGATTTTAAAATTACATTTACAGAATACCCAAACTTCAAGAGACAAATGCTATATGACAATTGATTTTTAAACTGTTGATCACGGCATGGCAACCTATCCTCTATGTCACAGATAGGAGCAACTCTACACAAATTCTGAGGTACAACTACAAAAGAATCAACATTAATGAAACATTTACATAGACATTCAACAGATATGATCACCTATTCACCTTATTATTCTTAAACAAAAATGTCATCAAAATTAACATGTGAAGTTACCGAAGGATGCTGCCAAGCTCAAGTGTACATTACTAGCTGGCTAAATCCTAAGAAGCTGCTATGGAGCAATTCCAGTTAGCTCATAGAATGTCACTCTACCAATAGTTTGCTTCCCTTCCATGTTTTAACAGTATAAATTGGACACCTACCATAAAACAAGAAAATTAAATAAATAGGTTTTGTGCACTTAAATCCTCGATTACAAATGTGAGGAACATAGAACAATCCAACCAACACATCCTCAGTTAGTATACATAATACACTTATTGCGCATGAATGGCAATCTCACCATCACCAACAACAAAGCCTTTTATTCACAAGCTTGTAGCACCCATGGCCGCCGGCGGACCGCCGTCGACGTGAGCAGAGACACGGTGGATATCGGTGGGGAGGGCAAAGTACCCTGAACCCCTTGAACAAGTGTTCTATTTCTTTTTCCAGATGATAACCAGCAGTTTAGGATCGGGTACAGTATAAGCCCGTCTCCTTCCGGTTACAGACACTGACCGATCAGTCCCACACGACAGCGTTACATAAAACGTAAATATCAAAGCAAAAGCGTATTCCTAACTCCCGTCTTCTGTTCGGTGACAGACTCCTTCGTCAGTTCATGACATCTCCCTCCCCCCTTTTGAGCTTGCTGGTCCTCCAGCAAGTTGCTCAGGAAAGCGCTTCTGCATGACGTACCAGTCCTCCCATGTCGCCGAGTCCGCCAGCAGATGAGTCCATTTGATGAGAGCTTGAGGGAATGCTTTGATACCACTGTAGCACCCGTGGCCGCCGGCGGACCGCCGTCGACGTGAGTAGAGACACGGTGGATATCGGTGGGGAGGGCAGAGTACACTGAACCCCTTGAACGAGTGTTCTATTTCTTTTTCTAGATGATAAACATCAGTTTAGGATCGGGTACAGTATAAGCCCGTCTCCTTCCGGTTACAGACACCGACCGACCGGTCCCACACGACAGCGTTACATAAAACGTAAACATCAAAGCAAAAGCGTATTCCTAACTCCCATCTTCTGTTCATTGACAGACTCCTTCATCAGTTCATGACATCGCTAATTGGGGTAAACTAGAGATCAAACCCAATGAGAGCCAGCAAGAAAATAAGTACACTGTGATTACAAATTAGTGCCTGAAATGCTACCAGCAACAAGAACACTAAAACAAAGGAGTGGAGGAGTTCTCCACAGGTACATTGGCAGCATCACCCAGATCAATTGTTTTTATGCCACGCCACATTCCAATACCATCCTAATCTACCAAATGACACATAAAAATAGAACCTTTAGATCGACTGGCTAACCCTGGATGCAAAATCCTCACAGTAGAAGCAAGGAATAGCATCAACACCCCAGAACTACTCGCCACGCCAGTCGGCAGTAGCCCCCTGATTCACCAAACAAACAACCGAAGAGGCGGTGTAGAAATGACAAATCTCACCCTGAGCGAAGAGAAGGAAGCAGTGAACGGCTCTGCGGCGGCCGCCGCCGCCACACCGAAGCGCGCCACCCCCGTGCGCCGCGCCGCGGTGGACGCCGCCACCGCGACGACGCACTGCCTGGACACGCGCGCGAGGAGGCGCGAGGCCAGCATCCCTGCGCCGCCCGGGATCAAATCGAGGAGCGCGGCGAACCTTCCGCCGGAACCAGGAGATGAGAGCAGCAGAGGGAGGGAGGGAGGGAGAGCGGAAGCGAGAGAGCAGTCGGGGAAAAGAATGGAGGATTTACGCGAAAATTACCGGAATACCCATGGTACATAGGAGTAGGGTGCTGCAGTTGCAAGGGGGTGCTTATGTCTTTTGGCGCCGGAGGTTTAGTGCGTCGGCTTGTCGCGCAAGAAGGGTTTAAGGCCTCGATGAAACCGGCTGATCTAGCTTACTAGTTTTTTAGGACATCCCGCTGCTCCCTCCGTTTCCAAAATACTGTTTGTTTTGATTTTTTGAAATATATAACTTTAGATATATGCATCTAGATATATATTTATATTTAGAAAAAATAAAACGAATAGTAATTTTGAATGGAAGAAGCACAGCTAGTCATCGGACAACGGGTTGTAGCTTTTTCTTTTTTCCACCACACTTGTTGAAATATCATGCTCAGGCGACTGTCGCCGTCAGAGATTGTTGTTGTTGTTGTTGTTGTAAAATTGAAGTGGACAACAACAAAGTAACTTAGCTACTTAGATTTCTTGTGTTGGCAAGTTAAGAGTAGTGTCGACTCAAATACCATTCTTATGCATTCAGTTAAGTACTCATCTACTGATAAAAAAGGTGTGTTTGTTTATGTCATTATGTGAGAGTTTTGTGTCTGTATTGTATTTCGACTAAAAGAAATTAAACAACTAGAGGTGTGTTCACGAGAGTACTTAAAAATGAGCCAAAATAAGATTAACAAGTCATCATAAAAAATTTAGAATAGATTAATAAAAATGTGGAATGATCTTGATTGCTTCTATTTATTAATCATATTTTGTGCTAATCGACTTCTACATGCAGGTACACATACTAAAGGGTTAACAATGACAAGGATTATAGAACAAATTTTGAATTGTAGAATAACTTGCTTTTTGAGATGGAGGGAGCTAGTATCTCGGAGTTGTTCCAGCACCAAAACATAATCAAATACATAAGAACCCCAGGAGTATATCACACATCGAATGGGATAACATATTACCCTACAGTTTGTTCCATCTATTTCAGAATCATGATTTTGAACATCAACGGGCTTCATGTCTTCTTAGCGACTTAGCGTGCCCCCCGAATCAGAAGGGGTTCCCTAAGGGGCCACCGTACCTTAGTGTTTTAATGTTAATTTGAACGGGAATTGCCCTTATATGAGGTTACATGCATGAATTGACTTAGGATAAAATGCTCCACTATAAAACTGTAGTATTTTGGATTGGAAGCTCCATATGCTAGAGATATTTCTTCCGCCAGGTACAAGTTGGTAGTAAACGATGAGCTCCTTTGAGGAATCCTTTTTAGTAAAAAGGAGATGCTTCAAAACAAAGGAAACATATAACTCACTGATCACGAGATACATATGACTATATGGGCCATTCCGTTTTTCTCTTCCCTTGTCTCTTCAAGGCATGACCATGATTCCAGTATGTAAAACGCGGCCTTTTCAGACAACTCACGCTTATTTGCACTCTGCTTGCCCATCTTATCTTTCGCATGATCAACTCATAAACTTCTGACCTGCAGTGACATGGATATATACGCACTAGGATTCTGGCTCTTCTAGATCGAGATGCTGTGCTCTGAATGCAAGGAGAAAGCACCGTCGGCAATGGGGAAACAACGTTCATCACCATCAGGAAGGAAGAACCCCATGCGAAAGCGCAGTATGGAGCTGTTGTGCGCCATTGCTCAGCCTCCCAAAGAATGCTGGAGCATCAGGGAACGGATCAACTTCAGGATTGCCCTGGCGAGGTATATAGTTCTGCTGAAACATGAACCAGATATACCGCAGTACAATCCCAACATCTTGAGCCTTCCGACTGGAACGACAAATCTGTACCACCATTCATTCCATGTACAACAATTCTAAACCTAGCTCCTTTCGTAGATTCGGTCAGGACTGGCCACGAGTTGCACAATTCATCGCCACAAAGACAACTGATCAGGTAAGAATGCCCCCAGCCAGGCTCACAGCTTGTCTCCTGCTGCTTTGGTGAAACCTGAAGATCTTTGAAACCACGCTGTGGAATGTAACAGTTTGCTGCTTTTCAGATCTCTATCTATGCCCATGAATATTTCCAGAAGCAACGCCTCACAGCCAAACCGATGACGAAATTACCATGTCAGCTCGTCTTGTCCACGACATAAGCACTGCACCAGCAAGACTGACACTGAAACTGGATCAACTAACTTGTAACATGTCTATTCCGCTCTGAATGGTCATAACTGAAACGCCAACTGATGAATTCTTGCTACATCCTGCAAGGCAATTCTCATATAAAATAAAAGTGTTGTCAGAGAGAATCACAAGATCTTGCAATCCTGACAGAGTGACCAGCTCTTTGTTGACTTTGAGTTACACAACAAAAACCTGAATCTGTACATGGTTACAAGAGTAAGTTGACCACCAACATTTCAACAACAGTAAACAACATTGTTGGCCCCCTTCCATTACCATTTTCCGCCTAACCTACTGACTAACGACATTTGCCACGACATGCCAATGCACGTTGGGTTACAGTATATACACGTGAGCGCATTAGTCAAATACATGCAACAAGGTGTTGGGACATTATACAGAAAAGCTTGGCTTAGCAATGAGAAGGATTTCCTCTCCTCCAAATGAATAATCAAATGAGAGAGCATGATATTAAATACTGACCCTAAAAACACTCTACTCTTTCACCTACACTGCAATAATTTTACAACAGCAGCGAAAAGATGACAGCCACATCTGACGAGAAATGTTAGGCCCACGATAGCCCATACCTTCTCAACTTCCATTGTGGCTGCTGCTCATCCAGCAGCTTTCTTGCCTTTCCATCAGATCCATTGAGCTCAAGAGTTGAGACTCAGGTGATCGCAAATGGAGTCCACAGACAAACTTTGTGCACCTATGGAAACACAATTGCTCGGGGGGGCTTCACAATTCACTAGCTGTGCCAGCGGCATACGCACCAAGTGCAGAAGAATAATATCTTCAACCTTCAGGTGAGGGAGGCCTGTGACCGTATGGCACATAATAAGAGGTCTCCTGGCCAATTGGTGTCCGGAGAAGAGGGTTCCATCGGTCAAAGATGATGCGACCACCTCGTCCAATCCTACCTCGACACCGAAATGGTGGTGTTGTGGCACCATTCTCAATGGGAGGATCTGGTGGCGGCTTGATACCTGCTGCGACCAATTTCTCTGGATCAAGTGGTCTTGTGAATAAGAATACTGGCTCCTCGGGGTCCTGTATTTGAAGATGGTAAATAGACTTGACAGAGGGAACTGCTCAACTACAACAACTGTTGTATTTTGTATAAATCTACACTTTGTGATTGACCGAGTTCCCATCAAGAAAATGGTGCCCTCATGCTCATTGTCCTACAGGGTAACAAAAGATGAATTTTCAAAGAAAAAATTGGGTGTCCACTAGGAACCCTCTATCTGGCCAGTTTCTCACTGGATTCCAGTCAGGTGTTTTCAAGCTGTCATTCTGGAACAAGATAATAACATTATCTTCTAAACATCATTCAAGTGGCAGCTAATGGCTTTCCTAAATTTGGCTGGTTAAAACAGCTGGGGCTAGCATGAAACAAATGTTTAACACCAGTTTCTTTGTAGTGATTAGGGATGCAAGTTTACTCTTGGCTGGGTCACTGGGTTGACCGAAAACTCATCAAAATGAACTCATCCAGATTCTAGAGCAAGAAAAAATGGAACAAAAATGGATTAAAGGGGGGTGGAGCCAGAACTACCCATTGGGTACCCACTTGTATCCCTTGAAGTGACCAATAAGAAAAAAAGAGGGAGAGATTGAGAGACATCATACCCTTTTAAATACCCAGCCATTCTGCTGAGGTCTCCTTTTAAGTTCCCGTTCACGCTTTATCCGGAGTGGAGGGATCACAGATAGCTTGTTAGAACGGAACCGAGGATGGAAAACAGCCGGTCGTATATATTGCTGTTCAGTTGTGGTGTCATCTGAATCAGCATAATCATCGTCACTTGAGTCAAATCTGCTAGAAGTTTGCTGGAAGGCAGACAAAGTGGTCCCATCATCAACAAGCTGGGCCTCATGCTGAAACAGGAAAAATGGAAATGGTAGTGAGGCAATAAGAATCAAATATATCAAGAATTAGAAAGCTAATAGGACATGAAAAAAGAAGCGGACTGTAACTAGAATCTTAAAATGGGATGGACCATAATATCACTCAGTGATAAATCTGTAATTATGAATTGGCCATAATAACAAGGTAAAAGTACTTAATAGATTTACTTGAACATTTTCTGCTCCCATATGTGCAAAACTAAACCATGAAAACATAGAACCAAGTGAAGGTAGTCTTACGTTCTTTCATGAAACCCAAGTACCAGTAGTCCTTCAGCTGACTGTCACTAAAGTGCAATTACTATGTGTTGAAGTTTTTAAACTATGACATATTACCTGTGTTGTTTTGGTTTATGTGCGACATTTCCTATCAAATAACAAAGATTAACTTCTCTCTCTTTGTATGAAAATGGCTGTCTTTGCCTCTTGGGTCCTCAAGAAGCACAAACATGTCACGAAGAACAAGAATCAACTAGGGATGAACCAACCTCCTGAAATCTAAGAATAAGTAATGGCAAAGGTGTATCTGCAGTATGCATAGAAGGCCTAATTGAAATACTACTTTGGCATGTGAAGCCATAATACTGTTTCATGCAATAACATGGTACTCATAAATGTCAAGCTCCTGCCATTGCGAAGATAGCAGGGAGGTAGTTGTGGCTTGTGGGAGGGTGACATCCTGGGACAGCAAACATAACAGGTAACTGAATGCAACTAAATAATGAGTATTTGATGTGCCTAATGCTGCTGGTGCTTTCCCCCATCTCATCCCCCACCGCATGTCGCATGGTGGTCCAGGAGATGAAGAAAAGCATCAAGTGATTTCATTTTCACAGACAACAATGACATAAGTAGCATAGAGTAATTATATCCTAATTCACCAGTAATTGTTGGAAAAATAAATTGTATTTTGCTGTTGGTTATATCAGAATTCATATAACGTAGACTTTTAGAATATGGTAAATGTAAAATGTGTAACAGTTTATACCTTATATTTCATCTGAATGCGCTGAAGGTTGACATGGCATTCCATGGCCTCCCTCTTTGTCTCCTCCCTCTGTAAACAGTATGTTAGTAATTAAATAATTACAGAAGTTAGTTATTAGGACCGGACCGGTCATCGAAACGGTGAGTCCGTCGGTTCATTGGTCCATCCGTTTAGAACCGGTTGAACTGCCGGTTCAATAGCTTCGAACCGTTGAATCGAACCGGCCACAAAATATTTAGAATCGGGGAACATATCATTGATGATTAACATTGATCTCAAGTAACCGGGAAGCACATGACATAGCCATTGAATCGAACCGGCCACAAAATATTTAGAATCGGGGAACATATCATTGATGATTAACATTGATCTCAAGTAACCGGGAAGCACATGACATAGCCATTAAGATGTTTGACTAGGCTGCAAGTTTATGCTTAGAATTGAGATGCATTTGAGGATTTACAGCTCCATTATCTCAAGTCTGAATCTTAATTTTAGTGGCAAATGATCGACTCCCATGCAAATTTGTTACAGCCATCATTCAATTTATATTGCAATAATTTCAATCACAAATATAAGAAAGAAGGAAAAGGCATTTCAATCACATTCGAGCGGTAGCAACTTCACAAGTAGCAATGCCATCAGTAACTCGCCGCCAGGACCTTGCTGCGTCCTCTGTCAGGTCACCGAGGTTTGCTCTGCCGCGGCACACTCGCCCCTTGGCTGCACCTAATGCTGTGCTGCCCCGCCGCCATGCTCGCCGCGGTGCTGTGCCACCGCCTCGGTCGCCGCTCCCCGCGGTGCTGCCCCACCACCCCGTTCGCTGCTCACAGCAGCCGGAGCCCCGCTCACTGCTCATGGCAGCCCTACAGCGCGGTGGCCTGCTCACTGCTGTGCCCCTAGTCCTCACGGCAGCAGCTACCGTCCCTGCTCACCGGCGCTTGCTTCTGCGTGTGGAATGAAACGGTGCTGCTGTAGTGCTGTGCGTGGTGACAAGAACCCAAAGAGATAAGGTTCGGCGTAGGGCCCAGCAGGTCAAAATAGGAACGCACAGAGATGCCAGCAAAAGCTGTCCGATTCCTATGAAACGTCCAGTTCGCTGGTTTTTTAGAAAACCGGCCGGTTTGTCGGTTTTTTGGGTCCGATTGCATGGACGTCTTTTAAGTGAACCAAACTGTTGGAGGCCCTGGTTTGGTCTTTTTACCGATCGAACCGCCGGTCCGGTCTGGTCCTAATAACTATGACAGAAACACGTTTATATTTTCCAAAGAACTGCAAGATCAGATTATGCATAAACTAACCTTAATCAACGCATCCATTAGTGCTTTTGCTTGCTCCAAGTTGCGTCGCACCTGACACAAAATTTTCAAGCTCATATCATAAGCAGCAAAAAAGCACAAAATCACGTAGCACCATTCAAGATCTTGTAATTTACAGTCCATATCACAACACATGCAAAAGGCAAGGATTTCAAAACACATGCAAAGAAGCAACAGTTTTAAAGCTTTTAAAAGAATGTGTAGACATGCACTGCTGAACTTTGCCACTGCATCACATAAGATAAAGGTACCAAAAAAAGTAGTTCAGCTATACAAAAGGGAATTCCATGCAGTGGAACAGCAACGAAACTAGACGGTATTAACCAGTAACAAATAAGTAACATTATGGACATTGACACTACAGATCATGACTTTTGACTAGAAATTTTTTTTACAAAATCTTTATAACATAGTAAAAGTGTACTTTATGAAAGTACATGAGACAAATTTACTCGTGTTATTTTCAAACATTGAAACATGCAAATTCAACAAATAAATGGTAATTTGCAACTAAAGTTTGGATTGAATGACTTAGGGCTTTGGTAGAGCTCCACCTGCTAATCTGATCTGAGAGAAGTGATTTTGTGACTGAAGGTGATTCTCTATGTGCGAGAAGAGAATCAAAAGAAGCTAGTTTTAACAGCTCCCAACCCCTTAGTTGATTCCAGATAATTACTTCACAGAATCAGCATGGAATTACTTCTCTCTGAAAAACTGTTTGGCAGAACTCCTAGATTCAGCCTAGAACTTGCTCTGGGAGCTCTGCCAAACAGGCCCTTAAGACAACCCCAAAACATCGCTTATTTGTGACTGGAGGGAGTACTTCAAGCATGAGAATACAAGCTCTCACAAATCAGATAGCACGATCAAACTATTGTTAGCAATAATTGCACATTATAAAGAAAACATGGACTTCGTTTTCCTCTTTTAACATATTTTGTGCAGTTCTGTTTAAAAAATGAACAGGAAAACCTCCATGTGGCAGCAACATAAAAAATGACAGCTAAAGAACTTAGATCACAACTAATTAATGAGCATCTAGAAACAAAAAGTATAAATAAATAAAGGATTTAATGAGATTCATGGATAAGTAATATGATTCAGCAATGAGTTGTAATAGGATAAGCAGACATCAGAATGGTTCCTTAGTGTCAAAACATTCAACTGACATTTTTTACCAGTTAAAAAAGTAAAGAGTACCACTTTCTTTAACATGTACATGCTAAACCTCATTGCAAAAAATAATCAGTGAATCGTTTATGTTTCCAATTTAAAAGAAACAAAATTATCCTAGATTAGAAATTTGTACAGAGATATACAGTAAGATGGGCAGGATGAAGGAAACAGCAATAAGTAAAAGAAAATGAGATGCCAGAAAAGCCTTAATAAAAATATATTTACCAGTGCAACATTAAGATGTTTAACTAGGATAATAACCACAAGAAAAATAACTGTTTCTTACCAGGCGAAGTTTTTCAAATGACTGGATATTGTTTTCTCGTCTTTGCATCTGGAAAACGCAGTAAACTGTTATACAACTCAAAATAAAAAGCACAATCACGTTTTAAAGAAAAGAAAAACATGATAGCAGAAGGTAAATTTCAAAAAGGAAAATTTAACTTCTTTATTAATAGCTGCAGCCATAAGTTATGTATTAAATGATAATCACTGATCTCAAGGATCTCAAAACACCTACCCTTCTTGTATGAAGACGATGAGCCTTTTCTCTTGGCCTGAAGACATTGTATGGGTTTGTATCATTCACTGGCGGAGGAGGCTGCAAAACAACAGCCAAGTCAGCCACCAATGATAAAGAAATGCAGCTAAGAAGCCCGAACATATTATAACATCCTAATCCTAAGCTTGTAGGCCAAAACAAAGTTTACAAAAACATATCATAGGTGAAGAAATTTCACAGGAAAATAATGGCCAAATCCTTTGAGGAAATGTGCGCTGCAATTTGAAACTCATTTGGGATGCCAAAAGAATGACCAAGTTGCCACTTGCCAGCATGACTCATTAGGGCAGGATAGATGACCATGACCAAACTACAGGAGTGGGCACTTTGCAAGCCAGACATAAGGCATCCATAGGACAATTGACACTGAAGCAAAGATTCGATCCAATATCTGCCCTGCTATCATGCAATTACGATATGTGATATCATTAAGCAAACTATAAGTTTGCTGGGCAGATTTATCATGGACAACATTTATAGCACTTCAGGAAAAGATTAAAACGAGGACCAGTTGTCTTAGGAGTTCCAGCCAGTTTCTCATCGAGTGTAACTCCAGTTAACCCTCCAATGGTCATGCAAACTGACATTAATTTATACTTCACCCGATCGGAAATACAAGTCCATTTGACATGGTCTCCAATATGAAACTTTGACTAGCAATATCTATAAAAATATATTATCTTAGATGGAAAGAGTTATATTTATAGAAGTATTTTTTTTCATAATGAATCTAACAGTGACAATCTTGTTTTGTCAGTGTATATGAAATTTTAGAATTTTATAGTTAAAACTATAAAAGGTTTGACTTAAGACAAATCTAGATGGACTTATATTTCCAATTGGAGGAAATATAATTTAACAAAGCAATTGCCACATCTGGTGACAAATTGCAACATCATGTGGTACACTATTTCACAAAGAAATAGCATGTTTCACACTGGAATCTGGAATAATTTGCACAAGACTAATGTATATAGGACACTAGAAACATTCGTAAACAAAAAAAATGCCTAAAGGCAGAAGGAACTTCATGAAAAGTTAAGATAAATCACTAAGATACCAAAGAAATATGCTAACCTGCAATCGCCGAAGAATAGGCTTTTGCCATCGTTCCCTCTGATAAAAGAACATAAGGTATAAGATCATGAAATATAAGCCAAGTTTCTGATTTAAAGACTAAGTCAGGATTTAAAGGTTTTCAGGCAAATTAGATCGTGAAAACAAGATATTAAAGTCAATGACAGTGAGGCATAGCTACAAAACCAAAAGAGAAATACCATTTGTACTCGAAAAAACTATATACTACATTTGAAAGTAAAAACATACCTTTTCTTTCCAGTAGTTATATACAGCTTGGAAAACTGCATACCGAACAGACAAGTACTGCAAAGCCTACAAAGAAAGCACTTTGGTTAGTAATTGTTCCGAGTGAAAGAGAAAAGCAGGTAAAAAAAGTAAACTTTCCCCAAGAATCTAGGGGGAAAAGAGCTGAAGAATAATCAGATCATCGGCAGATTTACTACAGGAAAATGTTAAGTTACTTTTTTACTCGCTCCCACTTGAAAATCTTACTGACAATCAATATCTATGCCTTGAAATATCTATGCCTTGAAATCCTTCCCAACCAATATCTAAAAAGTAATCAATAGCAGAATCCACCTAACTATGAGTCAGTTTTAACAATAACACATGGACAAGCACAATAATGTGCAAACCAAGAGTGTATGGAAGGTCTTGTCAGTGATTATTCAGAAGCTCCACAAGGTCGCGTTTCTTGCAACCTTATGTATTCTAAACATTCACATATCCTTTCCGAGGACACATTGATGTTGGCATGGAACCGAACAAACAAACAAAATGTCCCCCTGTGGACACAAAACACCTCCAAACTCCCCAAGTTTAGTTCCATTTGACTTAGAAGACCACAGTTCTATGACATAAACACTATGCCACAAACATAGTAAGCAAATCCGTGATGACGTACATACTGAAAGTTAATACTTAATAGTGTGTTGAAAACATGTAATTCTATTCATTGCAAAATTTCCATTGAGAATCCATAATGAATGCACAAAGTGGCAGCATTGTCAGCACTTAGACACCATACAATAAACAGAAAGACAAGAACACATTGAAAAGTCACTTCTGTTATAAATATGTTGTATTCTGCCATTAGAGAGTACATCATAGAAATGACAAGGGAGTTTTGTATCTGGTGCATAAGTGTTTTGACATATATTGGAAGCTGGGTGTCATACATCAATGCATAGTACATCTTAACACATCAAGCAAAAACGTCGAGTATGTGCTATATCTAGCATGAGGAGTCCTAAGACATTCAACATACAAAATCCAGTAGCCAGCATTCTATGCATGAGCTGTTAAAAGGGCCAAAAAAATGAATATCAGGGATGATTATGGACCAGATACAGTAGGTTTATATGAATATGTTATATCAAATACAGTATCTATTGGAAAATAAGATTCATAGTCTGCATGCCAACT